>NC_136488.1:78558740-78563740 GCF_053919585.1 Euprymna scolopes | reverse complement strand
TGTTAAACTCTTTGGTAGAAAATTCAGCTGATTATCTTAAGGTTTCAATCTTCGATCATAGCCCCTGTTTTTTTATTGAAATTCATTATTTGTTACTAATAAGTTTTTGATATCTCAAAGGGGGTTCTAATAATTCGAAATGAATAAAAACCAACAATGGATTTATTACGTTTAAATAATTGTGACAAACTTAAAAAAATTGACTTATGAAAGGACAACATTTCTACATGTAACATAAAATTAGTTTTTGTGTCGCCTTGTGATAAACAAAATTATATTTCTTGAATTTTACTTCTTAAAACATATACACTAATATATATATATATATATATATATATATATATATATATATATTTATCTATCTATCTATCTATCTCGCTCTCTCTCTCTCTCTCTCTCTCTATATATATATATATATATATATATATATATATATATATATCCGTCTTCATCACATATATTAAAGGCCGTTATCTTTTTTTAGTTTGATTGACACATTGTGTGACCTCCTAATAAACATATGCTTGTAAACTCCTATAAAATTTTCATTACGGACTAAAGTTTTGTATAAGACATATCGCCTAGAAAGTCTCTTGTTACTTCTACCTGACTGGCTGAAACATGCTCATGGATGTGTAGTTGCATATTTATGATCATGCAAAACAAATAAAAAGTATATCTTGCCCTACGTCGGTATTAACCTCGCTAAAACTTCATTAATTGTTTTACCTCTGAATAATATTAACCTAGAATTATATATATATATATACATATAAATATAAAAATAAAACTAAGGGACGAGTTTATACCGGAAAACAATTAGAATATATATATATATATATATATATATATATATATATATATATATATATATATATATATATATTCTAATTTTTTTCCGGTATAAACTCGTCCTACCGAATTTTGTACTATTCTTTATTGCTGAATGCCTTTATTACATGCTTAGAATAACTGATCAAATATGTTGTTTAAAAGTTGTGTTTATAATGCATTAATGATATGCATATTAGTCAGTGCTTGCATGCCACGTCTATTAGCAGCAGTGCGCATTAAATGAAATGCAGAACATGTGACTGTTCTTAGTAACCCGTCTGGATTTTATGTAAATTCATCGATAGTGTTTAAATATGAATTACATAAATCGATTTATTTGCCTAATATTCGGGTACAGTACTTGGGTGTAAATATTGAAGTAGCAATATTTTTAATTACACGAATTCGTGCATACGTTATCACCCTCCACTTTTGTTTTTTTTTTTTACATGTTGGTCACACCTTATCAAGGCCAGGAAGCCATTATGGGATAAGGGTTATTGCGTGTACAGTAATCAATGGGGTAGTATCGTAGTAATCGTTAGCATTGGAGATTTGATAAAGTGTTTTACTTAAGGGGGCTGTTAATCAGGAATTTGTTTATGTTGGACTTGAAGACATCCAGGTTGTAGTCAGGTGCGAAACAGGCAAACGGAAGAGAGTTCCACAGGCGTGCACTTCTAAGAAAGAAGCTTTGTTCATGGAATTTACGTTTTGATTTTGACACAGCCTTATGAGATGGAATGCCAAATTACCGTAGATGCAATGCAAAAATAATTTTGTTACATTCGATTTCACATTTCTGTAAAATGTAGAACTAAAACTTCCGGTTAGAATCAAAATGCAGAATATGTTTTAGATAAAATAGTCTAGTAATATTGTACTGTATGAGTTCCGGCCGAAGTCCATAGAATGAAAATGTTACAGACTGCCATGCGAGACACTCGCGTCTTAATTGTGCAACTTATCTAGGTTAAGCCACATATATTTTATGTCTGTCAAATTATTTATGCAAAGTAAAATATAAGAACAATTGTATTCTTAGTATCGCCTGAACAGAGGATTGTACTTTCAATCTCAGGAAAAAAAATGCTTACCGAATATGCTTCTATGAATAATTCAAGTATTGCATTTTTCATTTGTGGTTCAGTGGAAATATATTCTGTGTTGGGCATGAAAAGGTAAACAGAAAATGATATTCCTCTTGATCTGCCCAGCGAAATATAACCACCTTTACAAATCCGATTAGTCTCAGAGATGAAAATGATATATCAACGGTTCAACCTCTTGTAAAAGAATTCTATTAACACATTGTATTTCAGAAAAATTCAAGCGCCATACACGTTCTTTTCGCAGAGTATAACTATATAAAATAAGAGGTATCTGAAATTTTATGATAGAGCTTCAATCCAATTTTAACTTCTTTGCATAAAATTTGATACGTGATATATATATGTTGTTTTTTTTACAAAAGAAGTCACCATTTATCAAGGCCCGGAGGCCACTCGAGGATAATGGTTAATGTTATTCATTAGTCAATGGGATTATAGCGTAGTAATCATAAATAGTGGAAATTTTGTAAGTTGATTCAAAGGGGGGAGCGGTTCATCAAGAATTGTTTACATTAGACTTGAAGACAATCAGATTGTAGTCAGCTCGAAAGCAAGCAAACGGAAGAGAGTTACACAGGCGTGCAGTTCTAAGAAAGCATCTTTGTTCATCGAATCTACGATTAGGTTTAGGCACAGATAAAGAGTGGGTGGGTGGGTGGGAATTATTGATAGTGGTTTTGGCTAGACGAGTGTTTGTCATGATGATTGATATGTATTTTTATTATTTTCATTCTGTGAAATATATTTTTTTTTATTTTAAGAACAATATGTAACTTTGTTTTCTTGACGACTGATCAATTTTTATTCCTCGACAATAAATTGCATTTGCAGAAATTGAAAAGTTTCCTTTTTGATAGGGATTAAAGAACAACACTGAGAAAGCAATCCAGTAAGTGTCTGGTCACGAATAGGCTCCTATATGGTTGAGTATTTAAAAAAAAAACTGATTACATATAATGATAGAAGAAGTATCGAGACACAGGAATGGGTACGTTTGATCTGGCAGAACGGTGGCTCATTAAAATTGTGGGGTCTGCGTTCGGGCCTGGTCCACAAAGCATGGAAATAAAAAAAAAAAAAAAAAACGTTTACAAGTGTTTTTGATATAGATGTACATGAGAATACTTTGATAAGTATGTTTTCACTTAAATAGGAATGGTATAATAATATGTTTTAACTTAAATACGGATGGTATAATAAAATTGTGTGATCTGCGTTGGCGCCTGGCCCCCATAGAATTGAAATAGGCACACACCCTTCCATTTCATAACCAATCATACTTTCATAAATCAGAGTCCATTTTCTGAAGGCTGTTTTTGAACCTAGTCAACGACGGGTACTTTTGCTAATATATATATATATATATATGCATATATATATATATATATATATATATATATATATATATGCATATATATATATATATATATATATATATATATATATATATATATAAACTTGAAATAGTTTTTCTCTCTCATAGATAAAAAAGAATTTTTACAGGAGAATATTTTACGTCACCTTGGCGAAGCGAAACAATACAATCACAGCCAATCATTTCCTTTTAAATAAAACAGATCAACTGTCATATATCTCAGTGGGAGATTTGAACTACATTATCATCATTATATTTTTCACGGATTATTCCACCGGGCAAATTTTTATTATTATTATTATTATTATTATTATTATTATTATTATTATTATTATTATTAGTAGTAGTAGTAGTAGTAGTAGTAGAGTGTATATATATATATTAATTTAATAGAGACCATAATAGTTACGGCCAAACTCTGAATACTTAACACTGATTTCCACTTTTCATCGGCAACCAAAATTTGAGTGTGTGTTTAATGTCTGCAAAAACCTTTTGACATACGCGAAGAATAATGACAGAAAGTTATATTGCTTGAAATGTCACTCTCTCGGACGACAAATATCCGAAAATTGGCGAAAAACATTAGTTCTTTGACCGTCCACTGTGCCGTGTTTTACAAGGAGGATGTCATTTTTTTTTCGTTTATATTTTTGCAAGGTCATCCTACACCTTGCAATGATTTAGCTTAATTTGAACGGCGGCAAGACCGTGTGTCGTAATGGGCGCCTCGACTAAACTGTTCACTTTTTTACCTTCCTTTTACTCTTAGCATTACAGGTTCGAGCCTGCCTCCCTACTTACTACTTTTCTGACGCTTGCACGGATACTCGCTGCTATTTTCATTTTTTAAGGGGGCTTTGAAACAATTTTTAGGGCTCCGTAGATCAATACCTTTACCAGAAAACTTCTCCCCACCCGAGGAACGCCGCGGATCCCCGCTAGTATATAATATAATAATATTGTATATAAGTACATTTTATAAGTAGGAATATAATACACATGGAAAAACAAAAATAGGATGAACTGCTTTTCATCATACACACATGAATTTGCATAAAAATGTTTTAATACGAAAAATGTACATTTGCAATAAATATATATAAAAATATAGACAGAGTTAATCCCAAATTACTTGTGTTATGCTCATTATACCCTCCTTTTTCAATTTCTCTATATCGGGTTTCTATCTGCATGTCATGGCTGAGAATTGAATAGTTTGATTAGGTTGGTGCAAAAATAATGTCGTTTTTTGACGTTTAACTATATATATACATACATATATATATATATATATATATACATACATATATATATATATATATATATATATATATAATGCATTATTTTTGCAACAACCTAATACTTTTTTCATAATCTTTATCTTTACTATTTTACAAAATACACTTGTGTGTCTGTGCGTTCCTTCCTTACGGACTCGAAAACGGCTTGGCCCATTTTTATGAAATTTCGTACGAATGTAATTCATGTGCATGGCAGTGTTCTTAAATAGGGTTTGTATCGGAATGTCGTCAATAAATATGGATAATCGATAAATGAAATGATAATTCGATGAAAGACGAAACAGGCGAGTTTGACCTTACACAGCCTAACATTACCAATGCATTTTAAAAGTGTTATATTTACAACACAAGCAGAAATGCCAGATATATAAAATC
>NC_136488.1:78523740-78553740 GCF_053919585.1 Euprymna scolopes | reverse complement strand
AAAAAAAATACCTTCCACAGAAGAAAACCAGTTTTCTGTGGACTACACACTTTTAAAGTCGCCTGACAAGGATTAGTAATTTTAACCAAATAGCTGTCCAAAACTTTAACTTGTCCAGTGTCGCGACCTTATAAATTTGTCTACATCAATAAAAATCTTGCTCATTTATTGAATACTCTTAATAACCTCCTTAAATTCATGAGTTTTCTCTCTTGAATACCTATAACTTTGTATATATATATATATATATATATATATATATATATATATATATATATGTATGTATATATATACATATATATATATATATATATATAAATGCTTACAGATTTAATAATAGTGTAAAATTAATGTGTTTATGAAAATGTGTATCATTATTTATAACACACACACACACACACACACACACACATATATATATATATATATAGATGTGTGTGTGTGTGTGTGTGTGTGTGTGTGTGTGTGTATTGAGCAGCATTTTTATTTTTCTTTACATTTCTGGAATTTATCTCTATTTGACGAGGAATTCTTTTCGTATCCCTGGAAAAATTATATTATTATGAAATCCAATGATCTTGTTTCAGCCATTTTCTCGGGCGCTTTAGAGCGCATAGTCGTTATGGAAGATAGTATGTTTGTGGTCATTTAAATGTCTTTGTTTTGCTGTTTTTCTAGAGATAATAGCAAGCCGTCTGGCATTACCAGGTTGAAAAATACGTTTAAATATGATATTTTGTTTAATGCAGATTTTGTATTTATTATTAATGGACTTGATAAATATTAATGATTAAAGCATTTTTTTAAAAGTTTCATACGCCACCATCGAGAATCGAAGCTAAAACGTTTAGCTTACGATTTACCTTTTTTCTGTGACGTTAATGCCTGACCTATAAAGACATGTCTGATTCAAGGCTAAAAATTAAAACATGGACGAATAGTTATTATGTTACGCATGCATATTCGTAATGCCGTCGTTCGACTTTCACCTTCGCAAATTTCATTTTTTTAATTTTCACACTTTTGCCCAAATATAAAGTTCGATTATCCTATATAATTTTCATACCCGTAAAAAGTTGGCATAGGAATTTCGTAAATAAACGTTTTTCAAACAAATATATGTATGCATACATCAGTATATATAGAAACAGGTTTGTGTTTGCGATAACGCTTTACGCAAATATTACGCAAGTATAAATCATGAAGAATATCTGCATGAATACAATTACACGTAATAGTTAACTAAAGATACTCATCGCATATGAAAACCGAAAAAAACTAATAGGGAATAAACTAAAATGAATGTTTAAAATAATATGCAAATTAGCTAGATCTTTTGCAGATAAATACAATTCCACGACCATGTATAACAAAGTTGTATTTTAAAAAAATAAATACAAAAAAAAGAGGGTTGTAATATGAATATCAAATCACACACACACACACAAATAATAATAAAAGTGCGGATATCTTTTCTTTTTCTTTCACTAAGTTGTTAGAAAGGGGAAAAACGCATGGTGAAGGCGTTTTGGTCAACTCTATTCTATATATATATATATATATATATATATATATATATATATATATTGTTAAACATCGCCATTGTGTTTTATGACAGTGTTCAATAATAATAAATAGAACGATATTGGGGCATTTTATTAATTCATGCTAACATAATTTGGCTACACAGTTAAAAACATGTATCATTCACAGTTTTCAATTCCATGAAGTTAAAACATTAAGTAAAGATATTCTACTTTCTTAAAACTTGTAAATTTGTTGCCAATAATATTTGTATAAATAATACGTTTCATTTAAGTGTATATATATATATATATATCACATAATCCAATGAAATATCATTAATTGTATAACTTACATAGTACTGATACATCATTATATCGGCATTGTTTTATTAGCAATGGTAATGGCATCTACTTTACTGATGGATACCAAAGTCCATCTATTTGTTGTATTCGAATATGTCGATCATTTCGCCTACCCAGTTCTATATTCTGTTTGTCCGGACGTAGAAAATGCAATTCGTAAGATTAGAAAACAGAGCAGTTTAATCGGGCAACGTGTGTGTTGTTGGACAAAAAAAAGGATGACTAACTTTAGTTGAAGTAAGTGCCCCTTATGATGCTGACCTGCACAGAGCTGAAAAGGAAAAGATCACTAAATACCACGTGAAAAGAAACTCGAATATTAGAATGAACTTTACTGATTACAATAATATTAGCCGAAAACTAGACTGTGCAAAAAAAAAAAAAAATGCCAAGAAACACCAAAAGGAAAATACCGGATAAACAATGCTCAACAAAGATCGAATAAATTGCAAAATTATATTTTAGTTGGAATCTCTAAGATAAGCGGTAGGTACCCCACCACAAGCAAAATCAAAAAGCTAAGTCACATTACTAATAAAGACCACCTGGTGCTCTGTAGAAAACTATATTAAAGAAAGTGCATATGACCAGCCTAATCGGCATAGAGTAGTGTAAGCTGAAAGTTAAAAGCCAATTTGAAGATATTTATATACTCAAATTTATGATTTAATGGTAGCGTTAATTACATTTATGTATGACATTATATCATCGTGTAGTGTTATGTTGTCATGAGTTCAAAATGACAGGATGTATTTCATTATTTGGCTGAAAACCGTTCTCCTATTATGCACGTACTATGATAGCATCTCCTAAGGAATCACACCTTCTTTTGCTTGTAGTGTAGTATATGCTTGTACCTCATGATATCACGTTCACAAGTAATCCCATTTTTGTGGGGGTGGGCTAATGTAGTATATATAAATTAGCCATGACACGACCCTCCCTAGCTTGCAAAAGAGCTAACTTGAAGAATATATATATATATATATATATATATATATATATATATATATATATATATATATATATATATATATATATATATATACCCTTGCTAGGAGTTCACTAAGTGAATCTGTACATTGCCTATATGACGGTGCTCAGTAATTAATATATATATATATATATGCATATATATATATATATATATGCAAATGTATTATACATATTTTGGATAATTATGTATTTATATAAAATAGCTACATATTAGCAGACATGTTTCAGTTTTCTATTAAAAAATCATCTTGATGTTCTTTACGAGAACTTATGTTTGCCTACGTCTCGTTTATATTTTTCTGTATCAATTAGTACAATATATATATGTATATATATGTATGTATATATATATATATATATATATATATATATATATATATGCTTCTATCTCTAATAGTCTAAAGTATAAAACGGACACACGAACAGGTAAACATAAAAATGGACATGCAAGCAGGAATATATCTCATATTATATATACTACTTATATCTGATAAATTATTTACAATATTCATGCTACCGATTTTAAAAAATTTTGTATTTTCAGACATAGCATGAAACCACTTCATGTAGATATTATGTGAATAGATTTGACCCTGAAAACGACTTTTCACTTCTTGTCAACACATTACTCATTGAAGAACAAAAAAAAGGAAGTAAGAATTATGATCCCGCCTAAGCAAAACCAACGTTCACTTTCCACTCTTCTATTATTAATGAAAATATATATAGCAACAACTCATCCTGCTACTATCGGAATAGTAATATTAGAATATTACTATTATAACAGTTGGATTATGATAATTAATATAAGAAGACGCAAATTTATGAATGGAATGAATATTGTTGCCTTAACCAGGGGGTTAGCCACAATATCAAGTGTTGGTTTAAGAAACAAAGGCGCTAAGATAAGCACATTTTGGCCTACGAAAATGACTGAGCACCTCCCGCTTGGTATTTTTCGGTAAGGTCGCCGCAAGCGGTTTGCAATTAACTAACTCGTTCTTAAGTAGAATATAAAGCCTTGGAAGATTGATGTCACGCGTCGAAATAGAAGCATACTTTACGTTTGTAATAATTTGCTCTTCTTCTGACGAGAATCATTTAGCTTCAAAATGACATGATCTAAAGAGATTTCTCATCTTTCTTTAACCATTATTGATGTGATGATACCATCTGTGTGTAACCATGTACCAAACCCCTTCTTGAGTAATTGGTCTACAGATATGAAACTTCATATATGGAGTATCTGAACCCATACGAAATTTATATTTTAGTTTTAGCCCGGGAGAATCGTTATAAATGGATAACAGAAATGCATGCACAACATAGTAGCTATTAGTTCATGCTTTAATTTTTAGCCTTGCAGCAAACATATTTTCATAGCTCATTCATTAAATGAATCGTAAGCTAAACGTTTTGATTTCGATTCTCGTAGATTGCGTACTAGTCATTTTTTGAAAACTTTTTACATCATTACTACATATTTGGTCCAATATAATATAATAATAAATACTAAATCTGAATTAATCATAATATCATATTTAAGTGTATTTAATTCCGGGCGATCTGCTAGTATATATATAAACGTGTTTTTTTTTGTGTGTGTGAATGAACGGTCTCTAACAACCTGCTAATTCCTGATCTACGCACTTGAAACTTAGTCTATAGATGATTTGGAAGAAATTTGATTAATGTTTTAGCCGGTAAAATAGTTGTGTAATATTTACAATTCCCAAATTATATTTTTATCTTTTTTTTTTCATCGATTATCAGTAGAATTAAATAAATATAACGTTTTAATCTGTACAGAAAAAGTGACACCTACGTTCTTTGGGAGATTTTGTGCAGGTTTCTTGGACGGAAATAGCTAACACATTACATAGAGATAGATAGAGAAATAGAGAGAGATAGAGAGAGACTAGTATTCTCTCAACTAATTAGGTAATTATATATAAAAGATAAATGGGTGGATACAGCGAACAGTGATCTTAGAATAACATTTCATTTTTAGCAGTTATCAAAGTATTCCATTCAGTTATTATAGCATTATTCCATTCAATCATTACAGACTGACTGGAACCTTAGCTTTTTTCTGAACCTGAATATGTTTGACGTCATGTGTCAATTCGCTGACGTATCTTTGTTTTGCTCTACTTTGACCTATTTGACATCACTTAACCTAACGTTCAAAATTTCTTGTCACATCGAGTGCAGCTATTTTAAAGCATAACACTAGCTGATGTACTTACTATCAACATAGGGTCATCCATTATGTCATACTTGACCCGAGTGCGTACTAGATGCGTAGTTCCAAGGGAATTCCAGAAGAGTGTATAAAGAAAAAGGTTTGCGCATAGGCGCCCAGGTAAAAAAAAAAATAATGTAACGAGGAATAGTATGATTGCTGGTGAGAAGTGGGTTCGGAAGAGTAAAAGGATAAAGAAAACGAAAGAAGGGTAAACGCAAGGAAATAAATTGTTTGAGTTTGGGGGAAATAATTAGTGCAGTCAGATGAGAAGAGGACATTTTTGGCAATCAAATTTTAGGTAAAAGTATTGGGATGTCGTAATGGAGTAATAGATTTTTATGAAAAACCAGAATTTATATTTGGTTCCAATATGATAATACATTTATAGAGAAATCTATTTGCACACTCCCAATTCTTGCCAAATATGTTATTTAACGTGATACAAGACTAACTTAAACGAGATCGCCTTCGTTTCATGTTTTAATGCGACAATAAAGTGTATCATATTTATCTAAAAAGGTATTAATAAAAAAAACAACTTACCATCAGTGAATTAAAATACACATATATTTCTAAGGCTGTTCTTATTTGTTGCTTCTTTCTGTAAATACAAAAAAACAAACAGGTCAAAAGCAAATAAAATAAACAAATGCAATAATATAAAACAGACAGACAGACAGACGCGCGCGCACACACACACACACACATATATATATATATATATATATATATATATATATATATATATAACACAAACAGACACACAGACAAAAACGTATATGTAATTCAGCCGTTTTGATCGAAGTAAAACCCAAGTTAACTAGTACACTCTGCTAACTAAACACAAATTGTATTTTATTTGACACACACACACACACATATATATATATATATATATATATATATATATATATATATATAGATATATTATTCTTTATGCAAGTATAGTCATATCTTGCTACGATCTGCAGACTGTTTCCATCATATTTGATTTCATCAGGCAAGAAAAAATAAACCCAAAAATTAAAAAGGTTCCAGATCTTTTCAAATTTTGAGGAGAGAAAATATGCCATGACTGGCATCAGGCAAAAAAAAAAAAAAAAAAAAAAAAACTTTGCACATCGTAGAAAGATATGATATATTTACATATATAATAATAAAAACTAAGAAACAAACTAAAGAAAACGTAAGTTCAAAACATACGTGTCTGTAGATTTATAAATAATTATAAATATTTATCTTAAAATTAAAATATTATCTGCATATATATATATCAAATTTATATATATACATACATATATATATGCATATATATATATATATATACAAACATATAAATATATGTGCATTTAAAATTAGTGCAAGTATGTCTCGTCAAATGCAAACCTAGCGGGGAATAAAGAAAAGCGGTAAATTTTTTAAAACAATTCTTTTTAATGTAACAAACAACATTGTTCAACCGTTGACATATATTTATCTCAGTACTCCCTGTTCTGTGTTTCTCTTTGACATGTAAAGAATAAATAACTAGTTATAAAGCCTATCTAATCATTTTAACGAATCAACCCTCGACAGACTCTTAATCAATCATTGTAAGTGTAAAATGGTCGAATTAAATTGGGGAGATTATGTGGAGATTTTGACGCAATGAAGTAGAGGTTCGATTGGAAAGATCAGAGAGCTTAGTGGATGCGTAGGCAATGAACACCACACAACTAAAGACAAGACTTGAAATAATCATTGTGCTCGTTTCCTGTTTTCTTTCTTTTGTATCGGCTACACTCTAAATATTAAAAACGAACGACTTACATAGCTGTCACTTTGCTTTGTGATGTTAGCGATCTACAGGTAAGTCACCCACTGCACATCTTATTTGAAGTCGCGTAAAAAAATGTTTCCTCGATAAGATCTGATATAACTTTACGCTATTATGTCCATGCTTCTATACGTATTAAAAGTTATAATGATGCATTTAACACTGACAGATATCATTCGATAAATGGTCAAGCGAATGTAAGAATCAGCAGCAGCTGACGGAAGTATCTGTATCTGTTTTTTTTTATGAACATAATTTTAAAAGTAGTCGGTAATTTAGAATTTAAGAGTAGCTAAATAAATATCTGTTTGGATTTCAATATATATATATATATATATATATATATATATACATATATACACACACACGTATATATATATATATATATATATATATATATATATATATATTATATATACATTCAGAATGCGCGAGATTATATAACGTCGCAGCTCACCATAGCCATGAAAGTCAACAAACCGGAATAAACCTCTTCAATTTTGTTTGAGTGTCATGGCTATTATAAGCTGCGACGTTGTTTGGCTGTGAATATATATATATATATATATATATATATATATATATATATATATATATATATATATTAGCATGACTCCTAGCGTTGCCCGGTCGTAAATTTACTCCTAATATTATGTTTTAATTCATACAGAAACTGAGACTTGTACATGCGAGTAATGTTTTTTTTTTTTCTAATCGGTTCACTTATTGTAAGTAAAAAAACCAAAAACCAAAAAACAGTCAGGTTAAGATCAAAATAAAAATATGAAAACAGTGAGTCAAGTACGATAACCATTAGACCATCTTTCTAAGTGCTTTGAAAAGTGCGGTCATGGTTCCCGAGCACACATGGGCAATCGTGAACCAGTTGACAAACAGATAAAATCCGATGTACCCCAAGTAATAAGTTTTCAATTTGGACTCCTTAGCAGCCCTTTTTTCAGGATAAAAACCAATTACAAAGATATCAACATGTCTGCATGTCCTAATACAGAATTGCAAGTTATAGGTCAAAGATTCCTTGAGTATATAGGTGTAGAAGTCCCCACATATATACACATTCTCACTCATATATATATATATATATATATATATATATATATATATATATATATATATATATATGTATATAATGATGTGGATACAGGATGTATAAAATAGAAAAAATAAAATATAACAATTAAGTACCAGATACAATTATCAAAACGGTAGATTTACCGGTTTCTTTCTGATCAATCATCTTGACTGGGTCCCTTGATCTTCAATACACCGATAAATCTTTTGTTTTGACAAAATTACCTGAGTTTAATTGTATATCGTTTGTTTTATTGTACATGAATAAACATACACACACACATGTATAGAGTGATATGAATATATGTATGTATGCTTACAATTAGTTAAATTTTTATTCATACAAAACACCCTTTCGTTATATATATATATATATATATATATATATATATATATATATATATATATATATATATATATATATATATTCCAACACAATCGCTGGTGAAACCCGTTTGCATTCACATAATAAAAACAAACATATGGGGGAAGCGATCAATAAAGCGTCGCACGTTTTTCGATCGATCATACCTTATGTACTTTTCTTGCTACGTAATCCTCTTTTCGAGTCTTTGTCAGAAACGGTAGTTTATCTACTTCTATTTCTGTCACACACGTGTTAATATAGACAGTCATAATGCAATGATTATCACGAATAGATGTGGTTTATCTTGACACATTTATTCAGTACAATAACTTTTTATTTTCTTGGCTCCTCATGATGACAAAGTTAGCTACAAAAGTGTCTTTATATGTAGGGCTATTCCGATTTCTGAAATTCGACTTTTTTTTGAGTAAAAGAAAAAATACCCTTGATTATATATATATATATATATATATATATATATATATATATATATATATATATATATATATATATATATATATATATATATATGTATATATATGTATATATATATTTTTCTCAATTCAAATGATCTTTTCCTTATTTTTTTTTAAATAAACGCATATAATTTTACATTCGATTTCATTTACATATGAACAACCAAGTGTAGGTGACGTCCTTATCATAGAAAAGACGTTGTCTAATAACTATTAGAAACCCACGTTCCACTTTTGATATGTATTTTATGAAACCTATGGCACTGTGTGTGTTGTGTTCCTGTTTGTATTTCAGATATTTGTTTGTAGGATTTCTGGACTTCTGAAGTACAGCACGCATAAAAAATTCACACACACACACACACACACACACACCCATATATATTAAATCAAAGAGAAAATATTTATTTTCACCTACATATATTAGTGTTTCACGCTTACTCAATTATCAGTGTAGGGTTACAATTCTTGCCGGTCATGAACTTCGAACACAGCCACGAAGCCACATTTTGCTCCATTTGGTGAGCCTCTACCTCAAAGTCACCAGAGTATTTGCCACAGGAATGAAGGGGATTAAGAACTATTAAACACCGAATTCAGGCGAATACAAGAGCAAACAATAGTTACTTGACTTCATTAGTTATATATATATATATATATATATATATATATATATATATATATATATATATATATATATATATATATATATATATATAATTATATATACAAGCACATCAAGTGTTCCTCGGGAAAAACATGGGAATTAATTTGAACATTTCTCCCAGCCCTGAACCCTACATTATAATCTGTTGTATAATCTATTCTATTTGTTAGACGATTAATACAAGCCACAAAGAAGTCTATATAAAAAAAATATTAATCTTCCTAGAATGTTAAACTTTTCTTTGTAAATAATACTGCATTCTGTAATTATAGCCGAAAGAAAGAAATAGAGAGAGAGAGAGAAAGACACAGAGTGAGAGAGAGAGAGAGAGAGAGAGAGAGAGAGAGAGAGGTGTGGCGGTATAAAGGTAAAAAAAGAAAAAGAGAAACGAGTGAGGATGAGAATAGTGAAAAAAATCAATATAATATTCATACCATCTAAGTTATCGTGAAACTAAAATAAGAAACTAAAACATGTTTCGTTTCCTGTATGAAGCAGGTCATCTAAAAGGCAAGTAGAGATGGCGGCGGTATAGTAGTAGTAGTAGTAGTAGTAGTAGTCATACGAGCGGCATCCAATGATTGTTTTGGCCGATAAAGCATCTCCCAGTTCAATGTCCGTATCCCTTCCATCGCTTTTTCTTCTGTCCTTCTATCCCACTCTTCCATTCCTACCAGAACAAACTCCTACGTCACCGCGAGAAAAAAAAAAAAAAAGAAAAAGAACATGGTCGCCATCCGATAAACAACATGTAACCAAATAAAACATACACAAGAAAAAAAATATAACCGCTTGAGTGACGAAGCACTGATCAGGCACGTGAACAGCAAGTTACACCGAGTGGGGAATTTTCAGTTGGACTGTCTAATTAAGTCGAGAGACAGCCTGGAACAGGACAGGTCGCGCAACTCATGAACCATCAACTTGAAGCAAGCCTCATCGGATTAATAATAATAATAATAATAATAATAATAATAATAATAATAATAATATGCTACTACTACTACTACTACTAATAATAATAATAATAATAATAATAGAAAGTCGGGAAGGGAGGAGCCAGTAGGGTTGGATAGATGAGTCTTTATGGAATGACGACGATTTCTAAAATATGGTGGTGCCGGTGTGGCGCACTCTGGATTCAGTGAGCATCATTTTTATTATTTCATATTAGCAAACGCGAACAGGTCCCGTATGTAAGTATGTGGTTGTACAAAAATCGGAGAAATCAACGCTATCATTTGAATAAAGTGAATTATGAAAATCGTAATTATTGATTCATACAAATAGACATACATACATACATACATACATACATACATACATGCATACGTATACAGATATATCATATTTATCTAAAACGGTTTGCCTGTCTGTCTTTGTGTCTGTTTCATTTACTTAAGTAAACTATAGATGTTATTGGGTTGAAATCTTGCATGGTCCTTTGTTATGATAAGTTGCAGAGAACAAAGCACGATAGACTATGATCAATGTATAGTATGAGCTTATTAGAACATATCAGATATCAGTATTTAACGGAATATATCAGAGATTAATATGTAATGCATTATATTAGAGATCAGTATTTAATGCAATATATTAGAGATTAGTGTATAATGCAAGATATTAGAGATCAGTATTGAATGCAATATATTTGAGATAAGTATTTAATGCAATATATTAGGGATTATTATTTGATATAATGTATTAGAGATTAGTATTTAATGAAATATATAAGGTATTATTATTTGATGCAATATATTAGAGATTAGTATTTAATGCAATATATTACAGATAAGTATTTAATTCAATATATTAGAGATTAGAATATAATGCAATATATTACAGTTCAATATATTAGAGATTAGAATATAATGCAATATATTAGAGGTCAGTATTGAATGCAATATATAAGAGGTTAATATTAAATGCAATACATTATTTATCAGTACTTAATGCAATATATTAGAGATTAGCATTTAATGAAATATATTAGAGATTAGTATTTAATACAATATATTAGAGAGCAGTACGTAATACAATATATTAGGGATAAGTATTTAATGCAATATATTAGGTATTATATTTAAATGCAATATATTAGAGATCATATTTAATTCAATATATTAGAGATTAGAATTTAATACAATATATTACAGATCAGTATTTAATAAAATATATTAGAGGTTAGTATTTAACGTAATGTATTAAAGATTAGTACCTAATGCAATATATAAGTTATCAGTATTTAATGGAATATGTTAGAGATAACAAGACATGCCATATATTAGAGATTAGTATTTCATGGAATATATTATAGATTAGTATGAAATACAATATATTTAAGATTAGTAATTAATGCAATATATTAGAGATCAGTATTTAATGGAATATATTAGAGATCAATAATTAATGTAATATATTAGAGAGCAGTATTTCATGCAATATATTAGAGATTAGTATTTAATGCAATATATAACCGATTTTATTTAATGCAATATATTAGATATTGGTATTTAATGTAATATATTAGAGATTGGTTTTTAATGTTTTATATTAGAGATTAGTATTTAATGCAATATATTAGAGGCCAGTAATTATGCAGTATATTAGGGATCAGTATTTAATGCAATATACAGGAGATAAGTGTTTATTAGCTATCAGTATTTGTTGGAATATATTAGAGATTAGTATTTAATTCAATTTGTTTAAGATCAAAATTTAATGCAATAAATTAGAAATTATTATTTAATGGAATATATTATAGATTAGTAATATATGCAGTATATTAGAGATCAGTATTCTATGCAATATATTACAAATCAGTATTCTATGCAATATATTGGAGATAGTATTTAATGCAATATAATGGAGATTAGTATTGAATTCAATATATTACAAATCAGTATTCTATGCAATATATTGGAGATAGTATTTAATGCAATATAATGGAGATTAGTATTGAATTCAATATATTAGAAATCAGTCTAAAATGCAATATATTAGAGAATATTATTTAATACATTATATTGGAGATTACTATTTAATGCAATATATTAGAGATTAGTATTTAATACAATATATTAGAGATCAGTATTTAATACAATATATTAGAGATTAGTATTTAATACAATATATTAGAGATTAGTATTTAATGCACTATATTAGAGATCAGTATTTAATACAATATATTAGAAATTAGTATTATATTCAATCCAATAAATAAAAGATCAGTATTTAATGCAATATTTTAGAGATCAGTACATAATTGAATATATTAGAGATCAGTATTTAATGCAGCATATTACAGACTAGTATTTAATACAATATATTAGAGATCAGTTTTTAATGCAATATAAGAGCGATTAGAATTAAATGCAATATATTAAAATCACTATATTAGAGATTAGCATTTAATGAAATATATTAGAGATTAGTTTCTAATGCAATATATTAGAGATTATTTAATGCAATATATTCGAGATTAGTATTTAATGCAATACCTTAGAGATTAGCATTTGAGATTAGTATTTAATGCAATACCTTAGAGATTAGCATTTGAGATTAGTATTTAATGCAATATATTAGAGATTAGCATTTGAGATTAGTATTTAATACAATATATTAGAGATTAGCATTAGAGATTATTATTTAATGCAATATCTTGTAAATCAGAATTTAATGCAATATATGAGAGATTGGTATTTCAATATATGAGAGATTGGTATTTAATGCAGTATATCAGACATTAGTATTTAATGCAATATATTGGAGATTAGTATTGAATGACGTATATTAGATTTTAAACTTTATGCAAAAAAACACAAATTTAACCAATAATTAGCATATAACAATGCTTCTTAATGAACAGGCTATAGCTTTTGCCCACTTTACCGTGAGAAAAGTGTTTCGTACACGCAGACACGCGCACACACACCTGTACACACAAACATATATACACACACACATATATATATATATATATACATATACATATATATATATATATATATATATATATATATACTTTTACATACATATAATTATCTTCCTGTATATAATAGTTTACGTCTGTTCTTTTAACAGGTCAGCGCATATGTTAACTTTTCTGTGATTTTTATTGTTTAGACATTACAGCTTGCAAATAGTTTTGTGTATTAAGACTGGAGATATAATTTAAAAAACGCTGCTAAATATATTTCTACATACAAAGACACACACACATATACATACACACACCCATATATATATATATATATATATATATACACACACATACATATATATATATATATATATATATAAAAAAGTATTATAGTAACAATTATCTATGCTCCTATCGCTTTTTAAATTGAATATTCATATTAAAAACCATTGTTTTATACGTGTTTAAAAGAAAATAGAACTTTCTTATATATGGGTCGTGGAATTGCAATCATCTGCAAAAGATCTAGCTTATTTGCATATTCTTTAAAACATTTATTTTAATTTGTTCCCTATTTGTTTTTTATTTCGGTTTTCTCATAGGATGATCATCTTTACTTAACAATTACGTGTAATTATATTCATACAGATACTCTACATGATTTATACTTGTGTTATATTTGCGTAAAAAGTTTATAGTAAACACAAACCTTTTTTCTATATATCTTTATGTATGCGTATACATGTTTGTTTAAAAAATGTGCCTACCCATCTTCTTTGTCCGTTTTTGATCTACAAAGATGAAACTTAATATATAGGGTATTCGAACCCATGCGAAATATTGTATTTGTGTTTTGGTCGGGGAAAATCGGTACAAAATTGTAAAATTAAAAAAAAATGGAATTGTCCAAGTAAAGGTCGAACGACGTCATTACGAATATACATGCGTAAAATGATAGTTATTGGTTCATGTTTTAATTCTTTGCTTTACAGCAAACATGTCTTCATAGCTCCGGCATTAACGTCAAAGGGAAAAGTAAATCGGTAGCTAAACGTTTCGGATTCGATTCTCGGTAGTGGAGTACGAGTCATTTTTAAAAAATTTTAAAGATTAATCCAATATAATCTATATATATTGAAGGGAAAATGTGTGTGTTTGTATGTCTGTTAAAAAAAACTTTCGACACATGCGAGGAATACTGAACAACTTGATATTGTTTTAAAGGGCAGTCTCTCAGACGACATATATCCAAGAATTGGCTAAAAATATTACTTCTTGGATCGTATAATTTGCCGTTTAATACAAGGAGGGGTCAGTTTTTTCGACATTTTTGCAAAGTCATCATACGCCTTTCAATATCTAAGCTTATTTTGAATGGTGGCTTCGTCATGTGTTGTGTGTTGCGATGGGTGCGGCCACTAACCCGTTTAATTTTTTTCACTTCCTTTACATCTTAGCCTTATAGGTTCGAGCCTAGCTACTACGGCTATTTTTTTTACGCTCATACGGGTACTTACTGCTATTTTCATTTTTTTTAAAGGGTTGGTTAATTTATTTTTTGCTTGTTTCTCTCCATTGCTCAATAATCTTACCATACAACTTCTCCACACCTGGGAAACGCCAGCCACCATTTTTAGTATAATAATAAATATGGAATCGGCATGAATGAATGAAAAATATAATATTTAAGCGTATACTACAGCCGGGTAATGCCGAGCTGCCTGACAGTATATATATATATATATATATATATATATATATATATATATATATATATATATTTGTAGACATCGGCATGCAGTCCTGTTTCGTTGTATCAAAACGCATCACTGCCGCTATACTAGCAACTCTCCTAAGCCGAGGATGGAACATAGAATCATCGCCCGCAAATTACCTCGCCAACTGTTTATTTTAAACTAACATTCGTCCACTACTTTTATAATGCTCTAGCCCCTTATTTATAAACAAATAGTGAGCTTCGCATTTTTCAGCCAATTAAGTAGCGGATATTTATGACAGTGCTCTACCCTCTCTATATATTAATATATATATATATATATATATATATATATATATATATATATATATATATATAAATGAGATAAGTCACAGATTAGAGATCAAGTGAATTTTCCTGTCAGATATGACATTGAGGTAATACTTTCAGGACGATCCTAGCCAAAAACGTAAAGCTCTGTATGTAGAAATAGAGCAATATATAAGGTTAATGATTAAAGTTAAATTCTCTAGATTAAACTATATACAAGAGGACAACCATCTTATCTGCCCTTCGAAATCACGGTGTGGGACAACCAAATAATCTGGATAAATCGGATTACTTGATCACCGCTGATCCCCTTGGATCACTACTCGTCCAACCTAGCAATAATATCCTGGAAACTATTGAACGCATTCTGATATTGAACAACCAAGCTTGTATATTATTTTTCTATGACTTTTAAGCACCATTTAAAAGACTTTTAAATAGCATTTTCAATATATGTGCTGAAAAGCTTATTCATTGCTGGACATTTGTTAAAGAACAAGTCGTCTGTTCTTGTAAATGAGTAAATATGGGATAGGATAGCCGAGGATTCGAACCTGCGGAGCTAGGATTGGAATTGAGAATTCCAATCATAAGTTAGAATAAATAATACAGAAATACAGTTATTAAAAATGGAATGTAGAATGCACCATTGTTTAGTTCACATAAAATAATTGGATATCTGTTTATTGAGAAACGAATGTAATTATGAATTTTGTTTCTGTTAATGAAATGAAATGAAAATAAGGAATCTAGATCCGACCAATAGAAAATATTAAACATATTTGTAAAATAGGTTAGGAAAATTAGGTTAGAGAAATCGGGTTGAAACATGTAAGTAGCAATGCATGCTTAAACACGGAGGCATGTCAGGCCACGAGTCAGGTATGCACGTGTTGGTCACGCAATGGCGTCATGAGTTATCAATATAAAGAGATTTAGTTAGATGAGTCAGTAGAGGGGAGAAGAGAGTCAGAGACAGAGCTGACATCGAACCTTGGAAGCGAAGGTTAGAAGAAGAAAATTATGTAAAGACTTGAATTCCTTGATGCAAAGCCATTGACCGGTCGAAATGGAATAAACGAAAATCACCATAATTTTGTATCTGCGTCTTCGTATTATGTTATTCAACAGAAAAGGTCTTGTCAATTTATATTATAATAACTTTGTGAAAATCATCATCTCAAAAATAGCTAAAGAAATATATGTGTCAATGTTATAGAAACACTCCCATTCACAGAACTGTCAACCATAAAAATGTCAATATCACTATCAATCTCTCGATCTATCTATTTATAGACCTATATCTCCCCTCATCCAAAGCGTATTACATGTTCCCGTCAGCTCCTTTAAAATGTACACTATCTCTCCACAATATGAACACTCTAATACGAACACACAACAGTAAAGATATAATATACGTAATCCCTTCTAAAATATAACCCCTATGTAACACATTTATTAATTGCATTTCATTCCTCTGATGAAATGAGCCATTATTGAAAATCCATGGATTAAGGAAATAAATATAATTTTTCTCCATATATTCCTTGTTTCAAACAATAAATTCTTGACTTAATTATATTTGAATATATTTTACTCTATAGAATTTAACTTTAATCAAAATATATACCTATATATATATATATATAAATATAAATATATATATATATATATATATATGTATATATTTATGTGCGTGTGCGTGATTGTGTGTGATTGTTCTAACCACTGATGAATGAATGATATATATATATATATATATATATATATATATATATATATATATACGTATATTTATACAAACAGACATATATATATATATATATATATATATATATATATATATATATATATATATGCATACAATAATGGATGTGGGACTGGATGCAATAGGCTGACATATTCAATATGTTCGTTGTTATTCGTACGTTTACGCTTATTAGTTATTGTTACATACGATATCAATTAACGCGATCATGTCGTCCATCTCCCAAAATTAACACATGGTCTATACAACTAGGACGTCGGTTTAAGTGTGCCAACTATCTAACAAGTTCTTTACTCTATCATATTTAGCAAGACAATTAAACAAATTCATTTAAAGCACGTCATCACACCAGAAGTAAGAAATACGAACCGCATTATTTTTATCAATATTCTGACCAAATTTCAATGCCTATTCTGAAATTTGACAAAGCACACCTGATAAATACCGGGTACTACGACGAGTGAAACGTTAACATAAAAGCAACCGATATGAGGACAGATGCCCGAAACTGTTAATTAATGATAAAAATTCTTTCACTTGAAAATATGGGCAAATATCAAAAACATGATGTAATTTCTGTTAAAGTTGGAAGATTTTACATCGTATTCAGAATAATTGCTTTGTACCGATTATCAGCAATTTTAATATTTGATATTCTTATTTAAGTTTGATATTGTATACTTTAACACATCTTTTATTGCTATGCATTTTGGGATGGATTTGAAACAAAGGGTATTATATTATGGTTGATTAAACATATACGCTGTTTGTATTTTTCCGTGTTAAGTAACTATGAAAAAAGCTTACGAAAAACAAATACATCTAAGAAATGTTAAGGAAGGTAATACAGTGTGATCGAAGTGTAGGTATATATTTTCTAGTTCAAAATACAAATTTTCCAATTTTTTATCAACGTATTTCATTTTCATTTCGATACTTTTTTGGGGACCAAGTGCAGAGGACCGCTAGAAATATAAAAAAATAAGATATATAAAAAAATAACTTCGTTGTCATACTTCAAAAACCCCTCACGACTTGTAAATCATTATATATATATATATATATATATATATATATATATATAATAACTATCCACTTATCTAGTGTTTCCTTTTCAGATTAAATATGTTTTTAACTCATTTCAAAGTGTTTTTAACATGTTTTATTAACTGTTTGCTCGTATATATATATATATATATATATATATATATATATATATATATATATACTCATTCACATATAGTAATGTTTCGCTGTTTCATAGCTCATCAGTGTGGATAGACAAGCAACAACCTCAAACCAGGATCGAAACCTGACCGCCTGAACGACAGTCGGAGCTTCTAATCGTTGCGCTATTCGGGACGATTACATCATCACAGCTAGTAAACAAACTTTATTTCAGTGTTGCATAGTAAATGTAAGAGTGTGTGCGTCGAAGTAACAAGGACGATTATGCCAGGATTGATGGGAGCTTATTTTAAGGTGATGCCGATTAGCACAGAGCTCTCTTTTCCCTCCCATCTCGTCCAATCCAGCGACAGGACCGGAACGAAACAGCTGGAGACAAGATGTCTTGCATAAACTGCCGAAAGTGTATACGTCCTCCTGTATATAACGCCTCTTCTTTCCAAATGGGCACCCGTTTGGTACTGGGCAGGCTCAACGTTGCTTAACTGCGGTGATCTAATGAGTACCTCCGCGTCAACGCGACTATACTTTATATTACAAATAGTAATGCTTTCAATATTTTAGAAGGCATAACCGTCTTCCAATGTTACGTCTGACTTTGCAAATTCGTGCGCCTTTTGAAACATTGTATAACATTCAATTTAAGATCTTCTTTGTGATGAACTCTCATTAAATATAGAAACTGGATTAAAAGTTACCCGTTTCTTACAATTGGAAAAACAGAATCGTGCGTCGATATATAAACACAAATAAATTAACAAGTTTATGTGACTTCTAAATTACAGTCTCATATGAAGACTATCAGATTTTCAAACAAATAAAATAACTCGTTATGATGACATATATATGACACGGTACTTCAATTAATGTGAGCTGGACATTGGAGCCTAACATCTTGCGATTAACTATTGAATTGATGTAGTCACGAGTTTTCCTTTGGTATCACATTTTTTTCATTTTATTTTTATCACGCAGTCAGTCCCTGAACGAGAATCCCATTTTATAAATCACCGCTTTCTTATTACTTTCATCATTATGCATGCAACCTCTTGGCAAAAAATCCATTCAACCGAGTTTTCTGATATTGTTAAAGCAGTATTTTTAAATGTTTTCATTAAACAAGTTTCGCTGAAGTATTGGATCCGCATTCCAATTTCTAGTGTCTATGGATGTGCTACAATGACGTCGGCAATCGAACGCTTAAGTTAGAAATACAGACGAAGTATTTACGATTTGCAGCTACGTAACGAAAAACAATAATAATGAAAAGAAAAGATTATCATTAAAACAGTTCAGAGAAATTGGAAATCAAAACATTCCTTTGGCCTAACCACAGTAAGTCACACAATGATAAATGCGGCCCATGAGATGCTTAAAACGGATTTTGATTAGTTATGCGGAAACGTTTGTTATTGATTGGACGAAGAATGGGCCAATTAAAATGTGAGAGAAAGTGGGGCGAGGCAAATATAAACATTAATTGAATTGGATCAACTTTTAGATTAAATATACTCTCCGTAATTGAAAACAAAGGCCATAGTGTAATATGACAACTAAGTGTTATATAAATTTGGAGAAGCAATAAAATATAGGTTAGCATTTGTAGTAGCAGAGTGATTGATAATATCTTCTGTAAACGTTTGGTTTTGGTCCGTTTGTTTTACGGTATATCAATATCTTTTTGGTCATTTAATGGCAAAAATAGCTTTGATATGATAGATGATATTTGGATTTTATTCAAATTTCAGTTAAATCATTTGGTTATATTGTGTTATATTCTTCAGCAATTCTAAGCAAAATTAATGATCGACCCTGTTAAATATATCCTGTAGGTTATTGTTTTGATAATGCCTCATTCTAGTTCACAGAGGCTATCACTACTGCATGTACTGTGTAGGGTTCCTTGTATATTATGCATAACGATGCGTCTTTTTTAAATAAATACGAGTGATAGCATAAGTGAATCTCATTCGGACTTTAGTTATTACAATTTCTATCTGTTTGGGACATCATCTTTTTTTCTGACTGCTAGGCTATGTATTCGGTAGGGGAATCGCACAATAGATTGGAATGGTAACTATTGGTCTATGAATCGTTTATGAAACACACTAACAGAAGTGAAACAAATGTAATTTTGTCGAGGCAAATTGTTTGCAAAAGACTTTGGAGCCGATGAGAGGAAATAACTTTGCAATTAATCAAAGAAAAGAAGAAAGAGATATTCCTAGTTTATTTCTTATAATTGACCAAACATTTGGTTATTTTTTAACTTTTGCTCACCTAAAAAAAGGGCATATTGTCATTAAGATTTAATCGCGTACTATTTGGAATCGTGTCTATTAAGCACCAAGTGAGAACTTGAGCAAGATGTCTGTTCATATTACATTTAAATTTTCTACATGTTAGTGTAGTCCGATAAGCAGGACACAGAGAGAGAATTCCAAAGTCTACCAGTTCGAGGTAGGGAATTAAGTGCAGATGGGCTTCCGGAATCTAGGAACGTCTACCGTGAAGCGGGGGATAGTATTACTTGCCAGGTTAGTCGTGAATAAGTATAGTCTTCTCTATAGCACATTCCCTTTAAATACTTATAAAACAGACACAGGGATGCAACATTACGGCGATTGGATAAGGGTGTGGCATGGTTTATAGTGCTGAAACTATTAAATGGGAGACTAGTTTTGAACACTATGCAAGAGTGATAGACTAGTAATAGATGCCCAGGTATGGTTACAATACACTTTATAGATGATAGATAACTTTACAGAGATACAGAATACTCTTAGTTGTGACCAATTTTCTAGCACGGTAGAAGAAACAGCACTTCTTAGCAGCAACCTTGGCAATGTTCTCACTATAATTGTTCCAATTCCGATTGCCTGTGAATGTTAAGCCGAAGAGTTTGAACAATGAAATTATATGCAGGGTGTTATGAGTCATTGCTATCCGTGGTTGAGAAAACTTCTTATAATTGTTAAAGGAAATAAGCTTGGTCTTAGTAATATTAAATGATACTATGCATTTTTTAATTCTCTATGGTAAACTCTGTTCTGAATTGTTACCGTGTTTTCTGATATAATGGAATGACAGATGTTTCTGAAACGACCGTAGTCAAAATCATTTTAAGAAATCGTGATATTGAAACTAAATATGGATGATTTTCTGACACAATAAATACATTGAAAAGAAAGCTTATTAAAGCAAATGATTGATTTAAATGATCTACACTAATGACACCTTCTTCATCCGTAAAGATGATTATACTTGTTGTAATCTATTTCTGAAATAAACAAAAATTACGTATTTACTATTATTGTGAAATAGTAGCAATCTTATTCCATATGAAACAGGGGTTTCTCTCGTAAAAATAATATAATATATTCTAAGACCATTAAACGATATATGTGCTTTTTTTTTAATAGATTTATAGAAAAATTGTAATATTTGTTACATGGGACAATAGAATACAATTTTTTTAACAATTTATTTAAAAATGATTAAAGTCTGAGTTGTTTTTATATTAATGATATCAGATTAATCACATTTTTCTGATAGAACGACTGCATTTTTGTGTACGTGAATAGTGATAACATACATAAAAATAAAATGATTTCCCGTATTATTATTATTACTACCAACTAGGAGTTTTCCCACATGAAAAAATTTTGTTTGAGACCAACATGTGGTGTTCCCTGGAATCTGATTGACAACAAGTTTCCCCAGATTTCCAGTATTCACCATCTCTGTTGTTCCTTTGCAAATTAGTTTGCCTCATCGCAATAGCTGTTTACAATGGACTTGTTACAAGCAACGATTCGTATACACTGGAATTTGGGTGGCAATAAATCTTGCGAAAATCCCAGGCGTCTTCGCAGCGGAGGTCTGGTTAGTATGTTCACTTCTCCTTCTTTCCAACCCTCTTTTCCATCATGAATTATTTAGTGTGGCGCCAGTGTGGTGATATTACATAAAAGCACACCTACACACACATACACACACACACATACACACACACGCACATATATATATATATATATATATATATATATATATATATATATAATATATATATATAACCAGTTAATACCTGCCTGTTCTTTTTCTTGTCAGCCTATCTACATAGTTTTTTTTTTCTAGCCCTCTCACGTTTTAAATATCATTACTGCCTAACCGTAAGATATTTTATTAAAAGCGCTCCGCCTACTTGTGCGACTGAAAAATGTTCAATAAATAATAACAGAAAAAACAGATTAATTAGATAAAATGGAAGAATCGGTTTCACCGCATTCTATTTCATTTCCTTGTTTATGCTACGCACAGTTTAAATGATTTTTTATGATGGCAGACAGTTTCTAGCAACACGATGCGCGCACGATTAAAGAAAATAAAAATAAAAGATGACTGAATATAAAAAACATATTAATACATATGCGCATGCGCGTTGACGTCATTTTCGATTATAAAAAAAAACTTAAAACGAAGCCACCATCTTATTACAATGATTAACAGTATTTATTTGTTTCTTTTACTTTTTTTTTTTGCTGACACAAAACCACGGTAAGCATTTGTAATAGTCAAGTCTGGCAAAGGGACAACTTTTTATGTAAAAATTAATTTGATTAACCCCATTGATATCGAAAATGTCAGTTATAATTCTTTCACAATGAATTTGGATTTTGTTCTTTTACAGCATATTGAAAGCTTTTCGGTTTATTAAATGCCGAAACACGTGCACAAATCCCTTATTTGTAGGGAATAATTTGGAAGAGTCCTGTTGTATAAAATAAATAGTTGCTGTGTAGCTATCCATCAGGATACTCTAAAATTATTTACCATCATTTGATCATAAGCAATTTTTTTCATCCTAAACAACGCATAATGCAACTTTAATGTAAGGAATTACTATTAAACCATAATCTACAGGGACACTATGTCGGGAGTTAAGCATCGAAATGTCTATTCACATTATATGTAAATTTCTGAATGTCATACAGTCAGGAAAGCAAGAAACAGGAGATAATTCCAGAATCTTGCAGTCAGTGAGACGTAAACTAGAAAACAAGATAATGTTAATTAAATAGACACTGAAATTCTTATCTTGCGCAGTTTGGCCAAGGCTGAGGAAACATTATATATATATATATATATATAGTCGAACGTTTTACTAACTATTCTACAAAAAGTGAACCCTATGTTTAGGCGGAAGAGCGTCACACACACGGAAGTGTTCTTGCCGGACAACATATCAATCACTCCGCGATTAAGAACAAGGAAATAGATCGCAATTATATAACTTCTAAACACACCTGATATATTGTAGATACATCGATTCATAAGATACGTTAAACACTATTTGCTATTTACACATAAATGTGAAGTCTTTGTGCTTAGTATCTATCTTGCTTAGCATGGAACGATAGCGTATTCCATATACAACGACTAAATCTCAATGATGTATATTAATCGACATATCAAATGTACGTGGGTTTAATCAGTATTAAATTGTAACTTTACAAACTCGCCTACATTTTATTTAACAGTCAGGGTCGATATATACAATGTAACAACGTTAAAACACTGGTTATGGTTAAATGACAAGTTAGTCTCAGCTAGGCGACAGTTTGCTAGTACAAGGAGCTATATGTGGAAGGACAGTGAAAAAAAGGAAAGAAACTGCGAGACTAGCGTCGTCATCTCTCTCAACGGTTATACACATACGACTGCAGATCGATGTAAAACTTAATAGTCCTTAGACACAACCTCCTGCGTGGGATGCCTACTTAACACGGCCAGGGTGAATGCAATTTCAAATGCAGGTACCAGGTATATACCTCATCGTTCTATAATGCGCGAATTACTACACACCCTTGGCGCCAATATTCCTGAATGGGCTTGATTCTTAAATCTCATATATGTGTCGATATGACACTTGTATGAATTGAGTTATTTAAGTGTCGCACATTATAACCGAAACTACCCTAGTTCCATTTTTTAATTTAATGAATAATACGCCAATGTATTGCAAATATATAATGATTAGGCTATGAGAGCAGATTATTCTTTTCATTGTTTTTACTCTGGATTATATATCCGACACGGTTAGACACAGTTAATCAACCGAGAACCACATCATTCTATACAAAAGCATATAAGATATCAATGGATATACACTCGAGAGTACAAAACAATGAAAAGAATATGCTGATGTCCTAGCCCTAATAATTATCGTGTAATTGTAGTTTCCTAGATGATAACACAAAAGTCTTTGATTAACAAATGGAGCTTGATTATGGTATAGTTCATACACGTTTCTCTGATATTTTTGGAGAAATCACGTCATCAGACTTAGATATTCCTTATGATCTGTCTTATGTATAGCCATATATATATATATATATATATATATATATATATATATATATATATATATATATATATATATATATATATATATACTAGAAGGAAGATTGGCATTGTTCGGTCTTAAAATATGCTTAACTAAAATACTTTAATTGGTACAAATTCGGTGTTTGGTACAAATTAACTCGAGTACCGTCAGTTAAAATCAGAATCAACACATTTTACATTCCAGTATTTAACGTTATATTCTCTCATAAATTTACGCGCATTTAAAAATGTAGAACTGTAGTTGCTTAAGGTAGAAAAATGTATATTTTCGCATGCACACATCATCAATTTAAGTCTACTTAAGTCTGCCAAGTTTTATATTTTTCAAAAGATTTATACGCCTTAGCAACTACTTTTACCAGCTAAGAACGAAATCGAATTCGATCCTCAGGCCAAAGTCTCAATTATATTAAGTTTTAAGTCCGTAGACCAAAAATTCATAAAGGAGTTTGGTAGAGGCCGTTTCTCAGACAGACAGAGAATGACACAACGTAGAATTTGATAAATTATCTAAAATATTTTCATCTTTGGAGATAAGGAGTGATTGTTCGTATTATACAGACAACTGTTCTTATATTGAACATTATTTTCTCAACGATTCTGTTGATTCAACCTCCGAGTTTCTCCAGGTGTATCTTGTCGAATTCGAGAATCTTTCTGTCTAATTCGAGAATCTACACGTAATTTTTGACTGAGACTTTTATTTAATGCACGCGAGTAGCACGCGAGTAGCATGCTCTCGTTCCGTTAGGCATTACTGGATATACGTACTAAGTAATCCACAAATGTACTTTTTGAATGTCGCCGGCATCGAGGATTGATCTTTCAATCTCCAGAAAGGTGTAAATTTTCAAGTGAATTTTACCATGTATTTTATCCAATAGGGCATGTGTCCCTGTCGACAAAATACAATTGCGAATGACTTAGAGCTTCTATCCAGTTAGAGATGGCGGAACGAGAGCATAACACCCTCGTGGATATAATAAAGGGTTCCGTTCGAAATTCCGTGCAGATAACAGAGTTCATCCGCAAGATTGCGGAGTCAAAGAGAAAGATTTCGGAGTTCGACAAGATACACCTGAAGAAGTTTGGAAGGCAATTCGGCCGAATTGGTTGTGAAAATAATAATCAAGATCAGAAGAGTAGTCTGAATAATAAAAATAATATAAATAATTGATTATCAATTACATTTATTTTTTTAAGCGATGACTTTTTACACCTATTAATACGAAAGACATCAGGAAAGTAGAAATAAATGACTATTATTCTTAATGCACACATTTAAAAACGTACAAAATATTAACGCCTAATGGGCCCACACATTTGCTGCTTCACATACTAGCGTGCTCTTGTTGCAGCGACATATCGACATTCGAATTTTATTGATGATAGTAACTGATCAACCCATTTTTAAATGAGGGAAGTAGTTGGATTTAAGATTCACATGTATTTTAAAGTAGGACTCGTATGTTTATTATTTTTTTAGCAATGTAGAAAGTGACATGCAAAAATGCGTAGACGCTATTTTGTAGGGTTGTGTGTAACGAAGAGTTAAATGTACAACGTTTGTATTGTTTTTGTTTTGTTCTATACCAATTCATTCCTTTGTACGTTCCATCTTTTTCCATCTATTTTTACATCTGGATCCTATCTGACACAGAACGTTGTCAGGTTGGTACGCAGCCGACTTGAGTGTGATGATCGAATGACTGCTGGACAAAATATCGCTTACAATTGTAAACTGATGGAATAAATACGTTGCACTGAAAACAATGCATGATTGTCATATAGCGAAATGGCTTCCATTTGCAACCATTTGCTATTATCACTAGATATTTTAAATGATTTGAGTTACTTGTTCCTTTTTCAAGCAAAAGGTTCAAGATGAAATAAAACGATTTTTTATAGGCGGTATGTATGCATAGTATGTAATATTACGGCATGTTTGCGTCTTGTCGCACTGTTTACAATTGATCTTTGTTAGCGTGTGCAACTATGAAGGAGCTTTATAGTAATACATAAAGTGACGGAAGTGACGTCACTTTTCATCTGTTATAATGCACAGCGCAGCGATAACAGTTGCATGAGATAGTAATACACGTGCAAAACATCAATGACTTAAAAGCAATCAAGGTATTGCTGGCATGTGCTTTATTTATTTAAAGAAGGTTTTAGATACGTCGCTCGTATGTAGCGGAGAACAAAACCGTTCACACACTAGTAAGTAAGCAATAAGTAAGAAAGTAATAATAATAATAATAATAATAATAACCCCAACACTTGTGCTACTACTACTACTCCTACTCCTACTCCCCCTCCTCCTCCTACTACTACTACTACTAAAGAAAACAAGAAAACAAGAAAATTTTGTTCTATTACAAGAGCAGTTACAGCAACAAAGGTTCAAAGACAGCAGAAAACGTTTGACTAGAAAAATGTGCTTGACAATGAGGAAAGTCTCAACAAAAAACATAGCGAAATAAAACTAAATATACTAGTATATTAATAAAGGCAGGTCATGCATAAACAAATAGTAATAATAAAAACAAAATAAGACGTTAAAAAACTATAACGAATTTACCTTGACGTAAAACTGAGGAAGAACAAAAATCGTCCGAGAAGATCCAACAGAAGCACTTCGAGAGTAATATATGGGCAAAAAGGGAAGATGACAACGAATAAGTGAATAACCTGGAGAGAAATAGAGCAAACTTAGAAGAAAAAGAAATCTGGACAAAGAAACAAAACATTAAAACGCATAATACGTGAATCTATGAAAAGAAATGCTATCATCCAAAATGAATAGACATGACTGCATATAAAAGGCAGTCCATCGAGAATAAGGAAAACTTCTCAGCTTGTAATCTGCAGAAAGTGTTGCAGTACAAACATAAAGCGGAGACATTATTGTAAAAGGAATATGTTAACACCATTTTTCCACATGGTGGTTCAAACATATCCAAACAAGGAGAACAGGCATAATAAACCTGCCAAATTGTATCTTTTGCCATTCCAAGAGACACACATGGACATGAAGGAGACAGAAAGAAACAGTGCAAATGCACATATGGATACAGAGCACTTAGCTGAATATGAAACATGAAGAAAGTCAATATAACATCAGTTCCCGTAAGGTACTATGAACAGTTTCGATAAAAGAATCTTGGAAAAGAAAAGTAGAAAAATGTTTAGAAAATGGAATAATGTAGAGAATATAAATCTTTTTAAAAACTCTTCGAATATGGGATCTAACTCGCACAACCAACGAGCACTAACAATTTAAACATAATTTGAAATAGACGTACGGCATGAAATTATACAAGCCAAAGAAAAATTATACTGTCAAAAATCCCCTGAAATTATTCCTTAAAATAAAAAACAAGTAAACAAGAAAGACCAACCCTCTAATCATACTAATTATCGTTACGTTTGTAGTAAAGATACATTTTTTTTTTTAATTGATCCGGATATGTAGAAATTTTCTTTTTTCTTATATGCAACTAATCTCTAGCTGTACTTAATGTAAAACGCATAGTCCATGAACAAAGTTTTTTTTCTTTGAACCGCCTGCCTTGAAAACTATATACCACTTAGCTGCTTTCTAGGTACCTACAACATCGTTGTTTTCAAGTCCAATTGAGACACTTCTTGTTGAACGCCATCGTAAATAATCAAATTGTAGCTGATGTCACTACTATCGATCATTACGGTGTTGTCTTAGCGACATCTTAATGATCATTAACTTTTATCCTCGCGTGGCGTTTAATATATGATGACCACTTTGTTAAAAATGTGATAGAAACACTTTAATATTTTCTTGAGTGTTGTTTAGCTTAATGTCAATATATACTTTTAATACGCGCATGGATTTAGACATTTTTATTAAAGAGTATATATTTATTACATAGAAAAATACGAGCATGAAAAGTAATATGGTTAAGATTAAACTTAGAAAGCAAAAGGACTAGTTGTTAAAACTGGAAGAGAAAAAGACAACATATTCTAGTAAATAAATATTATGCATTTAAAACTGAAAATACTGCAGCATTAAGAATTTTTTAACAATTCGATTTAACATTGTATATAAATTCGCAACGCTGCAATATTTTTAAGTTATACATTTATTATTTTTTATTGTTATTTTCTTTTCCAGTTTAACAATTAGTCCTTTTACTTTTCTAAGCTTAGTGTTAAACACATTACTTTTCATGCTCGCATTTTTCTATGTAGTCCATGTTTTTTCCAGGCTTTGCTTTAAAATAATATTTTCTTATTTGTGTTAAACATCATACGCATAGTAAACAATTATTAAAAAAGTATTACCAACTTCTTAAATTGGCTAAATATGAAAAAAAAAATCAAATAAAAGGCGAAACTAAGTAAAGAAGTAGTAAAAAGAGAGAAACAGAATTAACGGACGACATCGTAAGCGAAATATTATAATTCGTAGCACGGCAAATAGCATCAGCGTTGTTAACTCTCTCTATATAATCAAAATAATATGGCATGCGAGCGACATTCTCGCTATGATTTATAAAAGTGCCAGTTACAAAGAAACCCTACAATGGTAACAACAGCGAATCAGAAGACACCATCTCTCGCGTCCTTACTAATTCTGAGGACTTTTGAACAGCAGTAATTTTATTATAACTTTTGTTTTAATCAATAATAATTGAAAAATTTTATTTAAAAAAATAGCTGAGAAGGTGATCTATGAACTGTAAAAACTGTCTGAAATTTGGTCGAAAAATGAGTGAACGCTGAAGCTTTAAAGCGGTCATAAATGATTAAAACTAACACAACTATATATTCAAATGCTACCGCGTTTGAATAATAAGAATGTTACATTTGATATGGACATGAAGATGGAAGTATTAATTTCGGCTAATCAAGGCAGTTACGATCCCTTTTCTTCCATACGACTTCTTTATCACAGGAAAGAAGTTAGTAACCCGCTTCTATTCTTCCTTTTCTATTCTCGCTCGATCTCTAATATTCTTATTGCTATGTAAAATGCTAGACTGCGCTTTCATCTTTGTTTAATATTTGTACGACATTCACAACAAGGTCCCATAACTCCCCAAAACAGAAAAAAATACTTGTCTTTCTTCCT
>NC_136488.1:78508740-78516240 GCF_053919585.1 Euprymna scolopes | reverse complement strand
GAGAGCCTGTGCTTGACGTTCTTTTGCAGAGATTTCAGTATTATATGCAATGACATAAAACAGAACCGAGCTCCTTCAGTCTTTGACAGACTATGGATACGGACGTAGGGGCGCCTGCGCGTGAAATCTTTCTGGCAGGAAGTGCGCAATCTCCAACCACAACTCTCCTGAGTCGATATTGTTAAATACCAGTGGTAAGTTAAGTGTATGTGAAGGACGACTAGAAACAAATGCCAAGATTAACGGAGAGCAAACACAGCGCTTACAATTCCTAAATGGTTAACCATCTTGTACTAACCAGGCTCAACGTTGCTTAACTTCGGTGATCCGACGAGAGCTGGTGTGGCTACGCGATTATGCCGTATATAATATGCAATGAAATAATAGTTGATTCAATAAACATTGTATTAATTTAATTTGATGTTGATACCCACAGTTTCACGGGAGCGCTCGAAATCTAACAAGCATATCTCAATTCTCAGCCGATTGTTTGAAAAGTGGTAATATACAGATCTTTTGAAATAATTAGAATATAGCAAACCAATGAGTTGAATAACAATTGCTCTTATTTTCATGAATGTTATTACGTATAATCTCATTGCATATTCTTATAAGTAAGCATTCAAATAGTCAAGTCATTTAACACCGTCGGCGTTTAGCTGCACACACTTTATTTAGAAATATCGTTTTATCCGGATTATTAAACACGATACTATTATATGTTCGTCATATCATGCACGTGTTTTGTACTGACTAACACAGCTTTGTTTTTATTTATCATGCAATGTGTAAATGTATCAAGTCTAATTGTCCATCGATCGGGCTGGTCTTATTCAAGTGCATTTCCTCTCGTTCTTTGCAGTAATTGTCTTTGGAAAACAACGTCTAAATGAACACACGCACGGAAGTGATACTAAAACGATGTTCAGAATGAAACAGAAAAGTTTCGAGAGAGAATAAGATGAATAGTACATAATGGAGTACAAACCAGTGTTTATGCTACACAGTGTGAACTAGTCTGGAACTGTGGCTATGATCGATAGCGACTGAAATAGTAATATCATAGCCTATGCACATGACAAAAGCCCGAATCGATTATTTCCTTTATTGTTCATATAGGAGAATCGGCGATTCAACATTTTCCTTCTCAGTAATCTTCCACAACAGGGTGCAAATTAGTTATTTCTAAATCTTAATTGCTCTTAATAAAATAATTGCTGAACAGTTATTTTCACGGTCATCAATGTTATTTTTTACGTTTCTTTTTGGATTAGTTTTACCGGATTTCTAATTTTGAACTTTACAATTACTAGTTGGTTTCGTCCGTTTGCTATCGTTGCGACATACAATTCTCGTTTACAACTTGAAATCTTTGAAACGAAACTAATAATTAAGAAAATGAAAACAGCATTTGGTAAGAATATATATTTAATTTATAAGTACACTAGGACGGTGGTAAACGACAACTAATAATACTACAAAAATATTTTTTAAAACATTTTCCTGACTATTTGGACTTATATTAAAAGTGAAAAATATTCTTTCTTTTATTTCTTATTATTGTCAGGGTTTAGTCAGTTTGAGCCTTCTTTTTTCTCATAAAATGAAATATTTATTCTTAATTTTCTTTTCTATTTTTATCAGGTATTATTGCGCCCAATCACCCATTGCTTTGCTCACAATAACAAATGTGTATACATGATTATTGAAGCGAACTGGACAGAGGACGTACACATGTATCATATAGAAATGTTTTGCTGTTGCCATCAGTGTTTAAACTTGAAACTTCGGATAATGAAATGGATATTAACAATTTATTACGAATAGATATATCATACTTGTATTATTTTCGAATTACTTTGGATTTCTTTCTAGTAATGCTTGACGGAATAAGAGCATGCTACCCCCGTGAAGTAATACATTAAGGGAACCCGGTTGACATTCCGTACAAATTCCCGAGTTTGACAGATACATTCACGCATTCGACAAGATACACCTGAAGAAAGTCGGAGGTTACATCGACTAAAAAGTTGTGAAAATAACACTCAAGATGAAAACAGCAGCCCGAAGAATCCAATCACTGCGAATGACCAATCCTCATCTTAAAACTTCAGAAACGTAGATATAACACACTACTGATTGCATGGGTTCATTTCGTGTTTGACTATTTTCTTGAATCAGGTCATAAAGTCGCATGCCATCAGTTACATGTTAATTCAGTACAATTAATACTTGTTCCAAACCGGGTTGGAAAACTTGTATGCGATGTAATTTTTCTCATTAAAACCTGTTTCTAACAAAAGATACTTTGCGAGTCGCTCTCAACTCTCTGTATATTTTTACTGGCAAGTGCTTGACTGGGCATTAAGCTATGGTACTCCTCTGCAAAACATTCACAACAAACACTCGTCTGGCTACAACAAATGTAAACATATGCCTCTAGTCTCAAGCTTTACCTAAATCTAAACAATTTCTAGGAAAAAAGATTTTTCCCCCAGAACTGCCCACAAAACTGTTTTCCAGCTGACAACATGGACGCTGTCACGTCTAATATAGACTAATTCTTTCTTATCCACTTTAAAAAGGAAATCAAATTCTATCTATTTTAACTACTATTAATCCTTACAGGGCCGTTTTGACGACCTCCTAACATTCATTAGTTTATATCTCGAGGTGTTTCCGGGTGCAGATAAGTATTTTTTTTTCATAAAAAGATAACTCTACGCATAAGGTGAATGAACTAATAAGACATAGGATTCTTGGTTTGTAGAATTTCGATTTGTATTCATAAATTTTAGCATAGAATACTTTATCTTTCTCGTATCAAATTCAAATGGAAAATATATTCAATTAAATAGCATTTATTGATTTATTTTCTTTTTTTCATGCGTAAAAGTAAACCAAAAACAAAAAAAATACAGTATGAAATGGAAACCAATTCTTGGTTTCCTAGACGAAACCCAATCCAACTCAAATACATCTTTATTGGAACTACAATATCGACTGGCGTTTCCTCCATAGTTCCCGCCAGTATTTCTAATTTGCTATCAAAATAAAAAAAAACATGCAAAGAAATATGATTATCTTATATTTCTGCATGATACCATTTTCCGTTTTTAAAACTGCCAACAATCTGCTCATCCCCAGAAGCACTTAAGTTAAAAAAATATCCAGTTTGCTGCTGACTGCAAGTTTTATGTTTGAAAGGTTGACTACTTAATAAAAAATAGAATAAAATCTAAAATTGCATATTGAAAACTACAAATACTACTACTACTACTACTACTACTACTACTACAATATAACTATACTACTACTACTACTACTACTACTACTACTACTAATATAAAAACCTAATTGCTGCTGTCGGCAGCGCAGAATATTGTGATCAGAACAAACCACATAAAAGCGAGCATATAAAATGTCCAGGAAAACAGCAAACGTAGGCTCTGTAGCCACAGTAAAGAAATGTTAAAACACATCGTAATTGAATGAAGCGAGCTAGTTCCAAAGGAAATATTATACAAAGTTCACAGTTTTAAATAAACCTATGCTGAATATTGCGCCAAATAATGCATTTATTTATTGTAAAAAGAAATTGAAAAAAAAATTAAAAGAACATTTTAATGAATGCAACCATGTTATAGAAAATATGAAGCTTTACGGTTTCGTCAAAGAAGGGAACCTGTTGTTTATTCTGTCCATTGATGATGGACGTGATATGTGTAAGAGCGTGTGGAAGATGATGTGAAACGAGATAATGATGATGATGATGATGAGGAGGAGGAGGAGGAGGAAGAGGAGAAGATGGAGGAGGAGTATCAATAAAAGCTAAAAATAAACAAAAAAACGCTTCTATCTCTGAATTTCTTTTTAAATGGCGCTAAATTATTCGTATTATCTGGATTATTCACACCGTTCTTCTCATCTTTAGTGTTAGTTTCGTAACGTCCCGGCCGTTGCAATCTCCTACCTTGTTCGATGCACATTTTGGAATTTGGGAATCTTTCTGTCGAACTCATAAATGTGCACGGGATTTTGCACAAACCCCCATTTGTTTCACAAAATAAAATTCTTATATATAAATGTATGCTAACTAATGATGGTTATTTTTTTTGTTACTAATGTTTACTCTTTGATGAAGAGAGCCTATCTTCGAAAACTCATGCATTAAGGACCTTTCCTCATTCAAATTTCTTGTTTGAATTCTTGTTCGATCAGTAAATACTGTAATTTATTCGATTCCTATTTTCCTCGTCAATTTGTCTATTTATTTTATACTAGCATAATATTCTTTATGGGAAGAACTGTTCCAACTAGTCGCATAATTTGAAGGTCCGAAGTCAAATTCAACCGAGGGATTCAATCGCTGTGGCCAATTTAAACTTGTATGCGACAAGTAGATAATAGACTTAATTTATGGTAATTGAGTCAGACAACATAGTTGTCCGAGCAGTCTTTAAAACATTACACAGAAACGTATGTGAGATAATAAGTGAGAGTTTCAGGAAATGAGTGTTAGTAAATAGCACTGGCATATTAAAAATATAGCTCTGCAAAATCGCTATTATTAGAGTCGGACCGATATGTATTAAAATTATTTTTCATGTTTTTATACTCGATTACTATATCAAAACATTACAAGATGAGATTACTTACCAAAGTGTTCTGAATGTAAGCATTAATCTTCAAATGTTTGCTGGCGGTTAGTTATCAGGCAGTAAAAAGTATCTACAAAGAAAGCCATGTGAAAGAAAGCCGTTAGTATTAATAGTATTAATAGTATTCATTTGAAAAAAATGATAAACAAAGTCAAATAGATTAAATATTATGTCTTTATATTGAAAAAGAACTGTAGTTAAGCAAGCATGAATTATACTGTTATAACTATATGTATTTATTGTCGCAATTTCTCGTTGATGATTATATAATCATATAACTATTAGCGATAAAACATAAGATCAAAATGCAATGAATTTAACGTTGCTGACAATGTTTAATATAAGCATTCAGATTTTACTGGCTTTTGAAATTTCTAGCTGAAAAAGATAAGACATTTACCTGCCTATATATATATATATATATATATATATATAACTACTTTATTTACTCATATAAAATTAATATACGAAAGTATAAATTTATGCGTAAACTTTAACTATTTACTTCAAAAGTGCTCAATACGTACGTAGAGCTATTTAGTAAGTTATAAAATATATATGGCGATTAAGCTACACTGAATATTCCGCGTTTCATCCACTCGAGGACTCTTCAGGCTTATGCGCATAAGCCTGAAGAGTCCTAGAGCGGATGAAACGCGGAATATTCAGTGTAGCTTAATCGACATATATATTTTATAACTTACTATATATATATATATATATATATATATATATATATATATATATATATATATATATATATATATAACTACTTCATTTGCTCACATAAAATTAATATGCGTAAATTTTAACTATTTACTTCAAAAGTGCTCAATGCGTAGGTAGAGCTAGTTAGTAATTTATAAAATATATATGGCGATTAAGCTTATGCGCATACGCCTGAAGAATCCCAGAGTGGATGAAACGCGGAATATTCAGTGTAGCTTAATCGCCATATATATTTTATAAATTACTATATATATATATATATATATATATATATATATATATATATATATATGTGTGTGTGTGTGTGTGTGTGTGTGTGTGTGTGGAAACATTTTTATTCACATATTTTCTTATTATATATAAAAATATTTTTTAAGAAGCTCAATGTAATTACAGTGCGTATAATAAATTAATGAAAAAATTGTATATTGCAAGTTTCATGATGTTGACCATCTTACGATTTATTCCTTTAATTCAGTTGAATAATTATAAGTATCAACTGAATTAAAGGAATACATTGTAAGATGGTCAACATCATGGAACTTGGAATACACACGTTTGTCATTCATTCATTACACACACATATATACATATGATGATGATTGCAACTTGTCAGACGATTGCCACTCCCTCATACACTTAAAGTCTATAAGCCCAATTGCCTGAGGGAGTATCTATACAAAATGTACGACAGCTAAATCTCTCTCTCTCGATTCAAAATGTTGAGATCCCCCAACAAGCAAGAGCAAGTTAGCCAGCAACAAGTTAAACTGCAGATCAGCTTAATACGGGCACTGGTATCCCGCTTTATGTTTTTTTTTAAATATTGTGTCAGGTAATATCATATACTACTGGTACCATGTAACCCAGTACTACCTGCCTCATGGTCGGGTCAACGGCGACTAAACTGTTACCCCCCACCAGACTTGTTTGGTGAGGAGGGTTGCTAGTCTCCCTGAAGGATGAAAAGCAAGACTTTTCAAAGGGCGAATGAACCCTTTTTTTGTGGTCAACGGCCAACTAGCGCCGTGTGTGTTTGTGTGTATATATGTGTGTGTTGGGGTGGAGAATGCTCCCGTAAGCCGTGGTGAAGGCAACCTTTTTATTGATATCAGATCCGTTTATCAATTAAAGGAATTCACGCAAAGTTAAATGTTGAAACATTGCATAATGAATATGCAAACACATTACACAGTTGACAGTTATGTTGCAAATAAAAAGTTTGATAAAATATTTATATATATGTGTGTGTGTGTGTGTGTGTGTGTGTGTGTGTGTGTGTGTGTGTGTGTGTGTGCGTGCGTCTGCGTAATAAGAAAATGTGTGCCCATTAACCTATTCATTTAGCTCGGGTAAGATCGTTTTATCTGAGAAAATGGACTTTGCAAAACTCATTTGATATTACAAATCAAAACCTGAAAATCAAATTTAGTCTATGTGCGCTATATTTCTTCCTCTCTGTCTCTTTCTCTCTCTGCTTGCATCTCTTTCCTTCTTCAGCTTGGTTTAAATAGTATCAGTTTTCGAACGATTATTTTAGGAATCGAAATTTTGCACCGACCGGAAGTTCAATGTTAAAAATTTTATATCGTGATTTGAAAATTTGTACTAAAGCTATAAATAAATGGATTGATAGATCGATGTCATGTACTAGCGTGATTTATTATTAGTTTCGAAGGAGGATTAAGTTAACATGTGTTTCTAGAAAATGATTTTCTACTGTTTTTTATTCTCGTTAAAATACTTACTTTGCTACGACACTGGCCAAAGATCATAGTCACGTAATAATTTTGAGATTTTAATACAAGTATATAAACCTGATATACATACATATGTATACACACGTACGTTTATATATATATATATATATATATATATATATATATATATGTGTGTGTGTGTGTGTGTGTGTGTGTGTGTGTGTGTGTGTGTAATTGGACAACATCAAACGTATCACATCAAGTTTCAATATTTGATGTTGAGTTGGATTTGACTTCAGAAATTGGTTCTTATGAGAATCGATATGAATATAACATAATTGTTTGATATACTTACATATTATATACATTTACACACACACATACACATACACACATATATATATATACAT
>NC_136488.1:78473740-78501240 GCF_053919585.1 Euprymna scolopes | reverse complement strand
GAGTCAAAATCAAATTATTTCTTCAGAAAAGTATTAAGATTCTTGGTGAACGTTTGGAAAAAAGTTGTGAACACGAGAAGAGAATACATTATTGATTAAATAGTTGTTAGTTCTGATTTTACTTTTCAAAAATGTAGATTTAAAAAACGGCAAGAAATGGTTGCCAACCTAATATATATATATATATATATATATATATATATATATATATATATATATATATATACATAGAGAGAGAGAGAGAGAGACAGACAGAGACAGAGAGAGAAAGGGAGAGAGAGAGAAAGGGAGAGAGAGAAGTAGAGAGGGAAACAGAGACTAGGAGAAAGAGAGAGAAATACATATCTTTATACTTCATACGTATGCTTGTATTGAAAAAAAAAACTAGCGTATAGTTTTCGTTCAATATAACAACAACGATACTCGATATATAATAGATAATGCGAGTGCAATAAAATATATTTTCCAACGGGCTGTACGACATATAAAAAGGAGAAGGCGTCGCTGCTTTTTCATTAATAAATGAATAGAACTTTTGTTCAGAAGAAAAATATATTTCATTGGTCTTATCAACTTGATTGTAATGCTACACACACGCACCCCCCCCACACACACATATATATATATATGAATGAGGGGGTGTATATCTGTGCGTGTTTATGCATGTGAACGTCCGTGTACAGAGAAAACCCCGATATTATCCGAGGTTTAATAAGCCCACCAAAACTATTTAATATCGATTCCATGACACAATATGTTCTTATTTTATTTGTCAGGTTAAAATGAACTTTCCAGAAGTGGATTAGGAACCTTGTTGACCCTATTTTTTTAGGGTTGAATCCTTTTTTTTTTAATGATTATGCTTTCTTTTTTTTTTTTTACATAATTTTCAATTTGGATTAGAAATATTTGTCTCATTTTCTGTTTTTAGTTTCAAAACTTTTCACTTTTGTTTTCGTTTATCGAACTCGGGAATTTCTTTCAAATCTAGGATTCTAAGTTCAACAATAGGCACTCAAACGATTTTGAAGTTAACATTCGTCGTAACGTTTTGTGAATTACATGCAAAACTAGAAAATCATTCAAATAATAACAACGATACAGATTCTCCTGTAAAATAAACATTATGCCATAAGTAAAATGCAATAAGTCAACAAACTCGAACTTACACCTACCTTTATTCCTCTACCCGTTTAAATCAAAATGAAAATGCACTACATACGTGCACACGCGTACGTTGATCCAGTGTTCAAGAATATATATATATATATATATATATATATATATATATATATATATATATATATATATATATATATATATATGAGCCTGAACAGTACCAGATGGTAATTATTTTCGAAGGCTGGGTGCTGTATGTACCGCGTCGATTTGTAAAAATTTCCAGGTTGGTATCTGGAGGCAAATTAATTCACTGGGAGCAATGCACCCCCCCCCAGTCTTAGTTAAGACATGCATCTAGAAGGTAACTGATGTAAAACCCTGCGTTGTACTGCGAGCTTGGTCTTATGGCAGTCATCTGCACCGACTAGGATTACCAGTAATAGCAAAAGTGTGGTTGGTTCTGCACAAAGCCTTCACAACTATAATCTAATCATCTGTGTGGCTTTCCAGACAACAGAGTTTTTGTGGGTGAACATCATAGTTCGAAATCGACGGAAGAGTCCATCACACGCACACACACACACACACATACATATATATATATATGTATATATATATATATATATATATATATATATATATATATATAAATTTCTATTTGGAAAAGTCTAGCAGAAGTCAACAAAACAACCATGAAGCGACCACCAAGAGTTGGGATACAAAGTTATATTATTATGTTCTATTGAAAACGAGTAATTGATTCAGACCACTAAACCAACGAGTCAAACCAGCTGGAACAAACACAACAAAGAATGGAACATGCAACTAAAGAATAGGTTAAAATTTTTATTTTCCATATTTTTATTGCTCTAAAGCTTAACAGAAACGCGAATTTACACTGTATAATAAAGAGCACCGTGTATTTATTTGTATATAAATTAATATAGTTGCTTCAATGACGGAAAATGTAGCGAGTAAAATACGCTCCTTTTTAATTTCATTATGAAATAATTTCAAGCGGTGACTTAATGCAAAATATGAAATAGCAAGTCGGGAAACCTCAAACTTGACTTGTCATTTAAAATAACATTGGAACGGAATTTTTCATAATATTATTAAAAAGGTCGAAGTTGGCTATTATCTTTTTAGGTCATCAGAAATCATCATAATAATTAATGTACGGAAAATTAATATTACTTGTCTAATTTGCATTTTATGTATATTTTTGTAAGTATTTTGATAAATAACCATTGGAAATCCTGGCGAAGTACAGTTTCATCAATACAATTTCTAAATATTCTTTTCTTTTTTTCCATATAATTTCTCTTCATTCTATTGCATAAGCTCGTTTCCTCTATTCTTGCTTCCTCTCTTTCTTACTCTCTCTCTCTCTCTCTCTTCCAATTAAGCAATCAATCAATCAATCAATCCAACTATCTATCTATCTATCTATCTACTTTTTTGTCTGTCTATCTATCCTTCTATCCGCTACATGCCACACATAATAGACGATGTGCCAAATGAGTTAATGAACCAATGAAGTTTTCTAATAAGCTTAACATGTGACGTCTTTACAGATGAGGCCATTATTACGCGTTCGCGCGCCATAACCAAAGCGAGGCTGGCCTAAACATTTCAAAAATGCCAGACACAACGAGATTGAAAGTGTCTGCGTTTCTTCTCTCATTGTGAGATGGCGAAGGATGGGATCTCTCAAAGGAATTTCTCTAAAAAAAAACAAATGAACGCTAATAGAAACGCGCAAACGTCAAACAATGGAGGGTATAGAATAAAAGGATTACGGGAAGAACATGAAATAGAAAAGTGAAGTTTGATTGTCAATGAAAACAATTAATTAATCAAATTAAGTTTAGTTAATACCGGCGAAAATGAATGCAGAGACGATACGGAATGAGAATAAGAAAATATTTATTAAACAAAGCATTTTTTCATTACATATTATTAAAATCCTGTCGTTTCGTATTATCGTTGTTTTTCGGTCTGTATATAAAAATTAGTTCGCACGTATCTGCTTATGGGCCTATCTGTTAGAGATTAGAGATTTTATAATCAAACACACATACACACACATTTATATATTTAATTTTCAAAATATTCTTGCCTTAGAATATAAATAATAATCGAAATGGTTGGCAACCCGTAGCAAAATATGACTGTATTTACATGAGGAAAAAAGATTTTATATATATATATATATATATATATATATATATATATATATATATATATATATATATATATATATATATATATATATCGACCGGCGTTAATCGTGACACCTTGGACAGATGATTCCCGAAAGGAACAAACGCTGAAACACTAGTGTCTGTAGGTATTTAATAATTATTATATTAAATATATATATATATATATATATATATATATATATATATATATAAAGGTGGAGTTCCCTCATAAAAGAATACTACTATATATATATATATATATATATATATATATATATATATATATAAAGGTGGAGTTCCCTCATAAAAGATACTACTTCTCTCATGAGGTAAAGCAATAATCTCCTAAAATGGACAAGTTTCTCCGGTCTCATAAAAAAACGAAATAAAAATATATGGAAATGGATTGGACACATCTATAACGGTCGACTTTATTTTGTTATAAAGTAGAATGTTTGTGAGCGAAGTTGTCAAATGAGACAGACTTTTCTCATAGTTTCATGGGATTTTTTTTTTTAATTTTTCATCTCAGTATGGATTAATTAGCTATGGCAGGTGCCTATGACTTACATCATATATATATATATATATATATATATATATATATATATATATATACATATAAAGTGTTGTATATATATATATGTGTGTATATATATACATATATATCATGTGTTATGTATATGTTCAGTAAATCATAAATGAAGGTAACTGAATTGTAGGAATATTGAACTCGTTACGCCCCGATTCGATTATCCCTGTGTCTAGGTACACAGCTGTGTCTCCATGAACGGAAACGCCGCCTGTTGGTGATTATATACATATATATATGTATATATATATATATATATATATATATATATACATATACATATACATATATATATATTATTATTATTATTATTATTATTATTATTATTATTATTATTATTATTATTATTATAAATTCTACAGTCAAAACCCAAGTGTTTAACTTTCGGTTCGTTGGCCTTCATGACTTATGTAAGCTGTGGCGTTATTGAATCTGAAAATAATTATATCATTTATTTTATTCTGAAACTTCTAATATTACACACACACACACACAAACACACACACATACATACATATATATATATATATATATATATATATATATATATATAGTTTATTTTGCGTTCGCTTAGGTCTAGACAGTTTGAGCAACTTTTTAAAAATATTTGGTTTAACTTAATTTTATAAACATTGAAATTGTTTAAGGAATGTGTATGTGTATATGTATGCATATACACACACATTGTGGTGCCATATACAATTTCTTATAGAACAATCATTTAGTAATTATTTTTTTTTTTTTGCTGAGCTGTTAATTACTATTCTTAATTATATTTAATTAATTAAAGAACTTATAAGAAATATTGAGTTCTGCTCAGCTACACGGAAATATGAATGCATCAAAGTTTTGAAAAGCGTCTCCGAAATCAGATCGCGTTATTTATTGAATTAATTCAATTGTTTCTCGACGAACTATTTAATATATACATGATTACATTTGTTGATATCCATTCACTATCAAGCTTAGAGTATTTATCTATTTATCAATTCCATCACACCTACTAATTCTCGGGACAATATTTGTACTCTAATACCTAACAATCAAACTACATTTATTCGTTCAAACATGGCGAGCAAATTCCCCCTCTCTCTCTCACTCTTCTCTCTCTCTCTCTCTCTATCAATCTATCTATCTATATATATATATCTATCTCTTTCTCCCTTTCTGTCCGTCTGTCTCTCTGTCTGTCTGTCTGTCTCTCTCTCTCTCTCTCTATATATATATATATATATATATATATATTTATATATGTAAGGGGGTATATATATATATATATATATATATATATATATATATATATATATATGGGAAAGGAGAACGTAATATATATATACTACGTCTTTTCTTACAGACATTATTAATCATCCCTGCATAAGCATCGATATTTCTCTACTATTCCTAATGTTCCTATTTACAATGCCTCCCCACGGGACAGAGTTAGACACCAGGGCCGTTTTTTAATGTGGAGAAAAGGAACAAAAGATAAAAATTGTCTTAGTCGTGAAGAATTTCTCCTCCACTAACAGAGAACAAGAAATTGAAGTTCAGCATCTGATGAACAGATACTACACTTTGATTCCTAATGTTGTTAATATTAAATTTTGAATAAAACGAAGCGCTGAAAATTTTCGTCAGCATAATTCAGTTTATTTGTGGATGACTTAATGTACATGTGTCCGACGATGTACGTTTTTATGTATTTATGCGTCCTCGTATGAGTTTTCTACATGTTATTCGTGTTGATCTTCTGAACAACCGTCAAACAAATTGAGTAATAATTTTCACTATAGCAATAGTAATCTACATAATTGACCCTTTCTGTTTTCCTATATTCCGATTTATCTATTTGACCGGCTGGCGAAAACGCCTACTATTGTTCGTATCTAGGTCAATTATCGTTTATTTGACTTTTTATAGGTATCTCTTTCCTTGGCGCAATAACTGCTTTCCCCATTTCCTCTAACTCTGTCTGTTTTCTGTCTGTCTGTCTGTCCCTCTCTCGCCCTCTCGTTTTATCTATCTATCTATCTATCTATCTACACACACAGACACACACGCACACACACATATATATTATATATATATGATCATATTGAATCCAATTACTATCTATGTATGTGTCCTTTCTTTGTTTATCTCCTTCTTTATATATGTATATGTATATACCTATATATATATGTGTGTGTGTGTGTGTGTATATATATATGTATATATGTATGAATATATTGATATGTACATGTATATTCATATATATATATATATATATATATATATATATATATATATAGAGAGAGAGAGAGAGAGAGAGAGAGAGAGAGAGAGAGGAAGTCTCGAAATAAAGACGAACGTTGATGAACACATAATACGGTTTGTTCCTTTTTATTTCTCTATTTTGTCGGAATACTATTTCCATTAATTTCATCGTCATATATATATATATATATATATATATATATATATATATATATATATATATATGTACATATCGATCGGTACGTCCGTTCAGTCTCAAGAAACAAAGGATACACCCAGTAAGGATAGTTGCGTTCGTAAGTGTGAGTCAAGACTTGCGCAAGCTCAAACCATGCCTCTCCTAAATAAGCACTGCTTGGCTTCAGTTTCAAGGAGAAGTGCTTGTCGATTGGAAACAATATCAAGATAAAAAGAGAGCACATACACTACCTGGAATTCCGAAATGTTCACCTATTTTAGTAGTGACTAGACCAATGTTTCTTAACTTCGGTGATCTAACGGGAACCGATGTGTCAGCGTGAATTATGCCGTATATAAGACTTTATATATATTTGCATGTATATATGTGTGTGTTTGTGTGTGTGTGCGTGCGTGTGCACGTGTGTGTGTGTTTTTGTGCAAACGGAAGAGAAAGGGGTACACAACACGAGTTAAATACAGAGATAAGTAGCTGAATTTCATACGATCATATCGAAAGGGATCCATGTGAACCTCGAATATTTTAAGACGTATAAACTTGGTTACATGCCTGTATAAGTTGACGTATGGAAATAGAACGGCTGGGTGTTAAAGAACCATATAATAAATGATCAAGAAACGTATAATGAAAACGCACCATATAATGCAGTGCGCCTAGAGAATGAGGTCGTTTAACAAGAAGAAACGCATGCGCATTTACGAGTTGAAATGCGTGCATGCTCGTCAAGTATTAATAAAAAAAGAAATTCCTATTGTCAGTCGAGGAAGATGATTCAGCAGCACGTGACCTTCGCTCCCATTTCAATTTATCTCTACAACACCTTCCCCCTCCCAAACTCTACTGACATCAGCGAACCCAACAGCCTTGACCTTGGCTTCGTTCCGAACTGCAATTCCTTTCTTCTTCTTTCCCCTTTCTATATTTATTTTTTTAATTATTATTATTATTATTATTATTATTATTATTATTATTATTATTATTATTATTATTATTTTCTTGATAATTTCTAACTAAATTATGAATGGAAACGAATGCTAACGATATTCTATATAAATAAGAAATATATTCTACTTTGCTTAAATTCGTAGTGTTTACCCCCCCCCCTTTTATCTGTCTCTCCGGTTATTCTCTTCTTATGCACCCTCTATTTTTCTCCCCTCTCTCTCTCTCTCTCTCTCTCTCTAATTCTTTTTTTACTGCTCTGATCTCCCTTCCTACCCTCTCTTTTGTATTCTCCGTCTCTTTATGCACACATTCTTTACTCAACGCCCCAAATCTCCAACGTTTATAATCGGTGCCAGTCGTGTAACTATAATCCCGCGCCAATACATGGAAAATAGCATATTCAAGATAAATGACATCTTAATATAATGAAGACATGATTGCTGTTTGTAACCATATCAACGGCATATAAAATCGCCATATTGCCTTTAACTATTGTTTTGACAACAAAAACGGAATTAAAGGAACAACAGTCTGTTCATCCGGGTAATTTCTAATTTTCCTAACAACCAATTAATATTGCTTATAAACTTTCTCATGAAGAGGAAGATGGGTCAACCCGTTTTAAATGAATGCAGCTTCGATTGATCCGTGTTTATGGATGTATTGTTTAAACACACGCTGTTATTATAATATTGTATTAAAGGTTATCAGCAACACAATTAATTTCATTATGAAATTGTTCTATAAACGAAATTCGAACAACCATGTAAAAGTTCGTGTTAAGAACTTTAAAAAATTACATATGATAATAAAGTACGGGTACATTTTATTAATGCTTAATACATGCGCGGTGTTCACATTTTCACAAAAAAATGGTGTACAAATATAAATTTAAAGTAAAAATCTCATGTGCTACTTCACACTACTTTCACTTTCATTTTCCGCACTTGCTTTCATTCTCAACTTTCGCTTTCACTTCTACTTTCATTATGGGTTAGAACTTTTCTGTTTCCTTTTATTTCTTTGTACGCACTATTTTTTACCGGTAAATACCCATTCCCATGTTAATCTTTAATGTGAAACACAATCCTCTGTGAAACTTTTTCTGAATGACATTATTTAATTAGTACAATTTCTTATCCATCTGACGATAGCTCAATCAGTAACAACTAAGGCTGGAGCGCTATACTTTTTGTAAGGATTTTAGCGGATGACCCCAAATTCACATTTTTGTTTGAGTAACTATTATATATTGATTACAATAAAATTTAGAATAAAGAATTGGTTCTTGAATAATAAATATGAAATTTGAATAAATCAAGTATTTTATTTTGAAATAATCTACCACCGGGCAACGCTGGACGTCCTATATATATATATATATATATATATATATATATATATATATATATATATATATATATATATATATATATAATTTATTTCCTTATAATATATACCAATCCTCATTTAATCAGCTAATGAAATTACAGAGCAATACAATGAATGAATGACAAAGTCTATATTCCAAAGTTAATGACGTTGACCATCTTACAATTTATTCCTTCAATTCAGTTGATACTTACAACTCTTGACAGTATTTGTTTCATAGCAAAAAATCAATTACTTAATTATTATATTAATCAGTGAATCTATTTTCCCTTTTACTCATCAGAAGAAATAACAACAATTAATCCACTAAAGGAGATAAAGTGCGGTTTGACATGATTAAAAATCCGAAAATTAGAAGAGAAGCTGTAATTACCTTATAATATGTTTACATTACGCCATTTTGAATTTAGGGAAAATGAGTTAAGGGCAAAATAGATTCACTGACTGATAAAATAAGTAAGTGATTGATTTTCTGCTTCGAAACAGATACTGTCAAAAATTGTAAATGTCAACTGAATTAAAGGAATAAATTGTAAGATGGTTAGCATCATTAACTTTGGAATATAAACTTTGTCATTCATTCATTATATATATATATATATATATATATATATATATATATAAATTTAATTGCATCAGTATGATCTAACTCATGTCTTCAACGGTGCTTCTAAGTATTTCAAATACTTCACCTGACTAAATCGACCAATAATCGGATACCTTCCGATAAATGGGTGTGTCTGTATGAATAAAATTAAACTTGAGTATATATGGTGAACAGAAATATGAAGTTTTAATGATTTTGGTAATATTATTTTGTTCGTTGATGCAAATGTAAGAAATTATATACCTATTTTATTGACTAACCCCACACACCTTGTGTTAGAAAAAAATAGGGAGCTCTGGATTGAGTTCAAAATTAAGATTCATCAGAAAATGACCGTAAAAATATAAAATATAATATAAAAAACAGAAACTACACTGTACATGTTGATAAAAGACGAAATTAGAAGGAGTAATATTACTTTAATTAAAATACTTATGAAATTTGGTACTAATTTATTGTATTGTAGACTATTATCTTCTTTTTCGTTGTTGTTTCACGACATTTCGACCAGCTAGTCCTCTGGCCTTCGCCAGGTGGTAACTGCGACGGGATAGGAACTCCGAATCTCCTAGATGCATCCTCAGCAATTACTACCTTCCATAGTTGTTGTCGCCATATGACGTTTTGGCCAATTAAGCCTCTGACGAAGACCAGAGGAATAGTTGGCCGAAACGTCGTGAGACAACAACTAAAAAGATGAGGACGATAGTCCGCAATACATTAATCAATAAAATGCTCACCTCAATCATGAATTCCAATTAAATAATATCAAATGTGTTACTGGTTAATTAATTTGTTCAACATGGAGTAAACTATGCTGCAAACTATGAGTGGAATGGCAGTTGCAAAATTGTTTAAAACAATTGACTCTGAAGTCGCAGTAAAGTCTATATAAAATTTTATTAAAGAATTAAAAAATTGGAAAATTCTAGAAAAGATTAAAATATCTTAAATGATTTCAAGATTTTTTTCTTTTGATCTCTTCCGAGAGACGTGACTATATTCCTATGATAAAAATATGTGCGTTGTTTTTCTTTTTTTTATTGCTAGTGATTTATAAGTTAAATTCTTTCTATAATTCATATTTCCAATGCTGTAAAATACCGAACCAAAAAATACGTTCCTATCCCCACAAAAGCAAGCGTGTCCTACTTTCGTAGGCAAATGAAATATTTAGTAAATTCTATCGAAGAATAAAAACAGATTTAGAGGGGGAAAATACTCTTCTCCTCCCACAAATAATTAAGAAACTGGGACGCACAAGAAACTGGCGAATGAGAGCAGAATACACAAAAGAGAAGAAAAAATTGATAAAAAAAATACCGAAGAAAGAATTTCTGAGATAAATCGAAAACGGCACAAGGTTCATTAATGTTAAGCTCCCTGCGGAGGAAAGAGACTTACAATGCGAGCAACAGCAAGAATAATCTATTACTAATAGAAGTTCATGTATTGTATGCTTAAAATCGAAACTATGCTACGGATTCTACTACTTGCCTTAATTGAACCGCTCCTTAATGCTCAATTCAATTTACTACTTCAGAATAATCTACTATCTTTTAGTGCTCGATTTTAGCAGTTATAGTATCTGTGCTGTTAGCATGACAGCAGCTTCCCAGAAATTACATCCTCCGATTTTGGAGTGGGAGCTAGTGTACCATCTGTTCTAGTGCCAAGGGACCTCCCTCTCAAGCATTATGATTCGTTTGTGACGATTGTAATACTGTATACTTGTTCCCTACGGTCATAATGTTTGTAGCCAGAACTTTCTCCTTTAGAAGCTGTTGTAGTATATGTTCGTACGACATTATATTATCTTCCCGGTCCTTATCCTCCTCATTTTATTGTGGGTTGAGTGTAGTATACGTAGTAATGATGGTATTCTACTAGAGATCAACTTGTGTTCGAGGTACAGATATGCGTCCTCTGGTTATATACTACTACTACTACTACTACTACTACTACTACTACTACTAATAATAATAATAATAATAATAATAATAATAGTACTGCAGCTGCTACTATGGCGCACCCACGTTGACACACCGGTTCTCACTAGATCATCGAAGTTAAGCAACGTGGAGCTTGTCCAGTAGCAGATGGGTAAGCATTTGGAAAGGCGAATCTATGTATGTACCGCGAGGTAAAATACCAAGTTAGGAAACTGGCGTGGTCTATCCTTCTCTCGAAGGTAGATGAGCCTCTCTTAAGCTGTGGTAGGCAACCCATCTAGTGATGGCGACACGATAAAAAAATACCCTTGATAGCCCTGGCGAAGCATCGATAGTGGGGCAGGTTATCTCAATATTCCATAAGGATCTTTCACTTAGTGATACAAGAACCAAGTGGAAGATTGTTTCAGCAATCTGTCTCTACGGACACGATTTGAATTACACTACAAACACGTGTAGTGAGTTCGATATCGGCTACGGCCGCATGTTACGTTTCTACTACTACTACTACTACTACTACTACTACTACTACTACTACTAATAATAATAATAATAATAAAAAGAAGAAAGAAGAAAGGGAAAAGTGAAAAAAATAAAGGAAAGGAGCAAATATGGAAGAAAAAAGGAGACAAAAAAAAGACAATAGGAGAGAAAAAACTACAAGATAAAGAATACTGAAAATCTGAGGAAGATTATTTCCTCTTAGACTCCATGAAACACTATCTGATTATGCCATTGAGGAATAACTGGTAGTAAGTCGTGTGAGAATAAATATGAGAAAATAATAATAATAAAAACATTGAGAAGAATACTACAAATAAGACCATGGTAAAATCATCGAAAAATAGGCAAATTGATACACAAAGATAGAAAATAAAAATAAACCAATAACATGCTTATCGAACATGTACGAAATTTGAACATCTCAACCAAATGTATGACAAATGATCTATTATATACCGATTAGAAAAATACCGTAGGAGATAAATCAAATAAAACAGAACATAGTTATGCTCTGGATAAATATTGATAATGGTATGGTGTTTCAAATATCAAACATAATATGTAACGCCATGGAAAACGCAATAGTGAAACGGAGACAAAAATAACACCTGACAGAAAAAAAAAAACATATAATATTAATTAATTATACTATTTGATTATATATGTTTAGGTGTGTATAGCATATATATATATATATATATATATATGATTATATATGTTTATGTATGTATAGCGCATATATATATATATATGTATATATATATGTGTGTGTGTGTGTGTGTGTTTGTGTGTGTGTGTGTGTGTGTATAAGTCGTGTGATATTGTCTGGTGGCCAGAAAGTAAAATATTAAACAAAGTCAAGGGTAACTTTGTCATTGGGTTTGAATCTCCTGAAATGCAGTAGTTATCACTGATGACTTCGTAATAATGGAACAATAGTTTCTGTGGGAATAAAGTTAATTGTTAATATGAATTGTTAAATACTCTCGGTATAAAATACCTTCCGAAAAGGTGAGCCCTCTCAAAGATATTAAGAAATAAGGTCTATAAGCACAAAGGAAATATTCCGAATTCTTGTTGTTGAATAGTACCTGAATATATATAATTTATGCATGCTGATTTTTCATTCATAGATACTTAAGTAGATTGTTAATTTCAGGTGGCCTAGAGGAAGAGTACCTACCTATGTGACTAAATTATAATCTTCCCACTGGCAGAAATAATTATTTCTCACACTGATAATTGTGTATGTATGAATTGGGTGTATTGCCTGTAACAGTTGTGGCTTTAGGTAAATAATAATTATTAATATTTGTTTAAAATATCAACGGTATATATATATATATGTATATATATATATATATATATATATATATATATATATATACATGTATGTTCCAGGTTAGAAATATCCAAAAGTAAAAAAAAAACATTTCAACGAGATTGTTAGTAGTGCTCAATTAAATTATCAAAATGGCATTTTGTCCAATTTAGATAATTTTGTTGAATGAAATATTATATATATATATATATATATATATATATATATATATACAGAGAGAGAGAGAGAGAGAGAGAAAAAAAAAGAGAGAGAATGAGAGAGAGAATAGCGAATACTAAGACATAGCATGCAGAATATTGACAACATTATATATAATAGAAATAGATAGTGTTTTGCAATATACTATATGGTTTTATTTAGCTGCAAATCATTTTTTCTCTCTCGTTCTCTCTCTCCTCCCCTCTCTCTTTCTCTTTATATATATATACATATATATATATATATGTATATATATATATATGTATGTATATATATATTGTATTTTGTTTTCAATTTCCCTTCGTATCAAAATATGAACACGAATTTAGATTTTTGAATTGAGAGAATACGTATTTAGAATAACGAAAATAAAAATACGGTTCTATGTCGAATGCTACCCTGAGATTAAAATCTCTTGCGTAAAGAATGTGCATTCTCATTAACGAAAGAACGACAGCGGGAAAAGAGGAGGGAGACAGAAAATGTCTGATAAGATCTGAGCTATGTTTCCCTACTCATCCCTACTTCATTCCGTTCCCTTAACATCTTCAGTATTTTCCCTTTGTAACCCTGTTCTCCATGTAATCCATTCCTTTCCTAGCCTCGATCCATACATATTTGACTCCAGCAGTAAATTTATGCAACTGCATCTCTCTCCCTCCCTCCTTCCCTCCCTCCCTCTCTCTCTATTTGCTTTTATACATGCTACATTGCATGTGAGTTATTGGGTTCGAGGTTATAACTATTGATTCAGACATAGATTTTATACATGTATGCATCTGCCTGTCCGTTTCCGTGCATGCTATCGTGTACGCGAGTTATGGGTTCGAGGTTATCACTACAGATTCTTACATGAAATAAACATAATTCCGATTTTAATGCAGATCAAATGTTAAACCGCGACTATGTTTCGGGGGTCACTTGGAAAAGAATTTATTTTATCAAATAGACCGTCTCGCCTATAACTTATGACACGTCATAAAAAAGGGCAGAATTATTGTTATCTCATAAAGATATCAGAAAGAATAATATATCCATGAAAAATTTATTCAATCAGGATTTCAAACCATGTATGCAGTATTGGTTTCAGATTCAGGCGGTGAATTTCTCTCGCATTTAAAGTTTCTTAATAAAGTTCAAACTCTGCTACATCTTTCTGATAGACGTGGTGTTACTAGTCCCAGTATTTTATAAATATTATTCTGCCATGTGTTATTTAGAATTCTCTGAATAATTCTTTGGTTTCATTGGTCCGGCTGTCTGCATCAATTCCCTTTTTCGGTACTCCATTGTAATTTAGTTTCCTATGCCAGTTTTTTCGGCACTCCATTGTAATTTAGTTTCCTATTCCAGTTTCTTATTTCCAAGAGCTACATTGCAAATAGAAATCCTCCTACCTTAAACCTTTTCAATACTAAAGGCAATAAGCATATCCTCTGCTTTCGATATTAGCTTTCGTTTTTGTAAGCTCCTTATTTCAAATGGTTTCCCGCCATGTCCTGATCGATTTTCCATTAAAAAACTAAACATTAGCATTCATAAAGGAATACAAATTATACAGATTCATTAATTTGTCATTAATGCCACATATCCCTTTGGCGATGTTATATTATGTGGGCATGTCCATTACATCTATAATAGGGATATCAGCTTACTCCTTAACAATGTATATATATATATATATATATATATATATATATATATATATATATATATATATATATATATATATATAGTTCTAAAACTCAAATCAGCTTGCTTACTTGCGCGTTTAACCCGTCCATCCAGTTTGTGACTTCCAGTTTTAAAAAGTCTGTCCGCTTACCTATTTCATAGCCGCCCGGTCCGATATTAAAAGCCACTGCAACTATTCAAATCATACACAAGGTCAACAATATTTTATTTTAACTTATTTTCACGTGTTTATAATTTGGCCCAGTTGAGTTAAAAATGATTAAAATACAAATATACAATACATTACTATAATCATAGTTATAACCGTATTTACTGCTTTTAGAAGAGCTGTGGATTGGACTAAGAAACTTGGTTTCAATAGTGCTTTTTTTAGCCTCCTTAATTTTAATTAATGTTTACACTAGTGCTATGGGGGCTTTCTGAGTTTGTTTTGTTTTTCACTCCTAATTTAAAAAATGTTTTCTCAAGACAATAGAAGAAAATATAATCTCAAAATATATTTTTATTTTGAACATTTTTCATCTTAGCCTAAAAGGCCTAACGGGTGGTATATATTCTGAATAAGTATTTTTATACCTACTACACCACTAAATACGTGACAAAAACTCTGGATGAAAAACGATAATTTAGTACGAACACACACACACACACACACACACACACACACACATATATATATATATATATATATATATAATATAATATAATATAAGTATGTGGGTGCCTGTTGTGGGTCAGAGATTGCTTACTTTCATATATGTCTGACCGGTGGCATAAAAGAAATTATTAGTGTTTTGTTTAAGAATCCGTTTTCCACAATCAGTCTGATAGTGATATTGTTTCCGTTGGTCTCGGCTATGATTCCGTTTAGTCCTCAAATGTAACCACCAAAAACCTAGACTTTTTTCTTTCCCTTAGACAAAGGCTAATCCATTGCAAATCGCATAAATCATTCCCACCGAAGAGATGTCGAAGGCCGTCGCTTGGACTTTTTAGACCAATGTGCACGTCACTTGCTGCATGGTTTTTCCAGACATCACCTGCCCTTGTATCTAGCGCATTTTTTTATGGCAATGCGCATATATGTACACACACTCACATATATATGATCTGTGATAAAAGAAGAATAATTGATATAGTTCTGAAGGATTCTCATAATTGATCAATTTAAAAATTAAAATGAAGCCTATATATTTAAACTGCAATTAATCTTTAAAGAGATTGTTAGTCGTAACATAGTCGTTTCGGACAATGCTCTGAGTATTCCTTACAAATAATGTATTCGATTTCTTTCAGCGAAGTTGATCAGTAATTATATAGATATACATATATACACACGCACACACACACACACACACACACACACACACACACACACACACACACACACATATATATATATATATACATATATATATATATACATATTAGCAGGCTGGCCAGTTTTCCCGCATAAAAATAATATTTATGCATAACAGGTTTTTATTTTAATTAATAAGAAAAACTATGATACATGCATGCGTGTATTATGTTTTTTCAAAGTTCACTTCTTGTAAGCAAAAAATACTCGTGCTGAGATGCAAACCAAAACCGAAAGACGTTGAGTCACATACGGAATCAGTAGACCAGCTTGACACGTTCTTAAAAAGTATTTATAAACTTACTTATTCTTAACATAAGGAATCGGTCACGTGAATGCTCAAACATGATCATGCATGAAACAGTTAACAAATAAATAAAGACCCGATGAGTCCCACATAGCAATCTTTCGATTTTGATTTTTAGCAGCCTCTTTTCCGAATGAAAACTGGGTAAAAATTTATCTACGTGCCTGAATACCATATTTACCAAATTTCAAGTCAGGAGATCCAAATTTATTTGAATAAATAGGTTTAGATTTGCCCCCACAATCACATTTTCTCATATATATATATATATATATATATATATATATATATATATATATATATATATATATATATATAATTTTTATAATCGGAAAAACAACACCTTTTATTTATTAGTACACAATTTTTGTTTTTATTATATTTTAAGACATGTTATTATATATATATATATATTTTTTTTTTCTCCTTAGTCTGACAGCTGTTTCGAAGGGTAAAAAGAAAAAACAAAAATACATGAATCCCAGACTACAAAAAATAAATGAAACATTTAAAAAGATCAAAGATGATGACATGCTGAAGGTACCTGCAGACAAAACTATGAACATTTACTCCATAGACTATAATAAATATAATGAATTGATCCTAACAGAACTGAGGAAAAAATATAGAATTGCAGAAAAAAGTGAGTTAGATAGCATAAACACATCCATTAAAGAAATATGTGAAGAAATAGGCATTAGCAATAAAATAGAGGTATTTACCCCATTAACCCCAAGATTTACTTTTAAAGACCACAAAGAAACCTTTAATATAAACCCTAGCATTAGGCTTATATCCCCATGTATATCTGACATAGGAAATATAAGTAAAAAAATTCTTGATAGAATTATACCTAACATTAAACAGAAAATAACAAACCACCTATGGATATCCTCAGATGAAGTAATAGATTGGTTCAAAAATATAAGTATTAGAAGTAACAGTATGTTAATTAGCTTCGATATAGACGCATATTATCCCTCCATAACACCACAACTCTTTAAAGATGCAATATCATTTGCAAAAACTCTCACTACCATAACCAAAATAGAAACAGATATAGTTAACTTAGCGAGACGATCAATAATAAAATATGATAATAAACTTTGGACTAGGAATAACAGGGACCTAAACTTCGACATCACGATGGGATCGGCTGACTCAAGTCAGGCAACTGATGTAGTAGGCCTATACATATTGCAGAAACTAAGTGAAGAGATTCCAGAGCTAAAAGGTGGGCTATATCGTGATGATGCTCTGTTTTACATAAATGGTAGTATAAGAATAGTTAAGAACACCAAAACTAAGATAAAGAAAATATTTAATGATTTAGGGCTAACAATAACCTTCAATGAAAACTACAAAACCGTTAACTTTCTGGACCTTACCCTAGATATAATAAATAAAACATATGAACCTTACCACAAACCTAACCAGGCATTGTACTACATTGATAATAGATCTAATCACCCACCATCCATGAAAGCTGCAATAATACCAAACATATCTAAAAGACTATCTAAAATATCAATTAATGAAGACAATTTTAACAAAAATAGGGAGTATTATAACGAAGCAATAAAAAAATCAGGTTACAATAAAAAAATACAGTACATAAAGAACCATAATGTTGAACACACTAACTTTAGGACAAATGTAAATATAATATCATATAATAGAGTAATGAATAGAAATAGAAATAAAATAGAAACAAATAACAGAACTGATAACAACATAAGTACCAGCACTCGTGAAAAAACAATAAGAATGGAGAACAACACTAACACAAATAGAAAGAATAGGAGGAAGCAACAAACATGGTTCAACATCCCATACTCTATACATATTAAAAATAATATTCCAAAAGAATTCTATGAAATAATAGATAATAACTTTCCACCAAGCAATAAATTAAGTAAAATCATAAACAAAAACACTGTAAAAATTTCTTACTCAACCTCACCAAATTTAATTAGAAATATAATAGGAACGAACAGAGCCAAAATAGAAAAAGCAAATAATAATAACTTAGAAAATAATAGGAATGAAAACCGTGGATGCAACTGCCGTGTAGCTATAGAATGCCCGTTAGAAGGAAATTGCCTCGTATCAGATGTTGTATATAAATGTGAAGTTAAAACCAATAGAGGTATAAAAGCATACATTGGTAGTACGAGCACTCAGTTTAAAACCCGGCTAAACAATCATATTTCATCATTTAACAAAAACAATAATAGTAGCAAAAATATAATAAATAACACAGCAAACACTAATAATACTAATAATAACCATAGTGGGAGGGAAACAAATAGAAAGAAAAATAATAATGACACTGCACTTGGGGAATGGATACGTGAGTTAAAAAGCAAAAACATAGAGTACAATTTGAAATGGTCCGTGATAGGTAGGGCAAAAAGTTATCATCCATCAAAATCAGGCAAATGTTCCTTATGTTTACTAGAATCCTACAAAATACTAACATCTGATAAAAGCTCATTGTTAAATCACCGTACAGACAACATACAAATATGTCTGCATAAAAATAAGTTCCTAATATCAAGATATAGATAATAAGTAAACAAATAGATAGACAAAAAACTGAACAAAAATATTTTCTTTTCACCAAAAAAACCGAGTTTTAAGATAAATAAATAAAAAATATTAGAATAGCAAATAAACTTATAAATAACAAACCTGAACACAACATAAATACACATGATCAATAAATAATAATATGATTAATAAAAAAATTAAAATTAGCAAAAATGACAAAGATTAATAACAAAAAATAAATAAGTTATTTCCCTTTGACTACTAAATTATAAGGTAAATGCACAAATTCTAAAAGATGTAAGTTAATGACTGAATAAATAAGAAACAAAGAATTGATAGAGTTAATTCCCTTTAATCACAAAATCAGAAAAGACCGTAAACTTGACACTAAAAATTATAAATTGGAAACAACGAAAATAATTAACAAAAAACATAATATAAGAATAAGAAATAATAAATATGTACATAATGATAACCATTTTAGCCTAATAATAAAATAAATACGAGAAAAAAAAACAATAACAGGAAAAAATATGTATAGACGGCCAAAAAAATAAAATGAAACGTAAACACCCAAGAGATACGAAAAAAAAAAAAGGAAAAATTACTAGCTTAAGAAGAAGTTAAAAAATTAATTAAATAATTACGTAAATAATAAATCAAACGTAATAAAAGAAGAAACAAAATAAGAATGCAGAATTAACATAATGGATATTAGATACATAAATTGGAAAGAAATTAAAAAACCAAAAAAATACGAAAATAAGGCTAACAAAAAGAAAATATAGATATATAAAAATCCCATGGAAAAATTTTTAAAGATGGCAACCTCGATAAAAAAATTCCATCTCCATGTGAGTTTTTAAAAAACAAATTTTGACTGTAATTAATTTGATTTTAATTGTCTCTGAAGAGAACGGTAAATAATGAAGATTCGGTATGCTATAATTAAAACAACCGTTTGTCTTTTTACCCTTCGAAACAGCTGTCAGACTAAGGAGAAAAAAAAAAAATATATATATATATATATAATAACATGTCTTAAAATATAATAAAAACAAAAATTGTGTACTAATAAATAAAAGGTGTTGTTTTTCCGATTATATAAATTATATTGCTCTGAATTCTCATCGAGCTAAACCGAAGTCAATATTGGTACAATTATCAATAAAATACCATTTAAAAGGTATTAAAATTGATTGTTAAAAAAATACATATATATATATATATATATATATATATATATATATATATATAGTCGCCTCTAGGAAGACAGTTTCGTTCTATCACTGCTTTTCTTTATCTAAGCTGTCAATTACTAAAAACTAAGATTAAAACACGATAATTTTTGTCAGCCTGTTGAAGTCTTATAAATTAACTAGCCTGGATGGTCGCCGTTGCCCTGGTGTTTAGGGGGTGGGGAATAGTATGCAGGCAGACTCGAGCCCGAACAAAAAACGTGACGTCTTTGTCGTTGCGTCCATTGCCAAACCGGAAGTAATGAATGTTTAAAGAAAAAAACGACCCCTCTCTGTAGAAAAGTGCTCAGGGTGAAGGAATTAATGTTTTTAGAAAATTTTTCGATGTTTTTATTCTGAAGGGTCGGCCAGACAGATGAAATTTATATTATAGAAGTTTACAATTTCAGCAGCTGCTGACTACTGTGCGGTCTAAATACTTTTATCATGCATTGGTTACAACTTAGTTCTCTCTTTTATCGCTAATAATAATCAGCAATTTTCTTTACCAAATGACTTACGTTACTTATTTTTAAAATTTAAATTTAGAAAGTTTTCTCAGCACTTTGTTATATTTTTTAATTTAATTTTTATCTCTACTTTCACTTTCACTATATATTTCTGTTACTTTCACTTTCACTTTCACTTTATTTCGAATTCTACTTTCACTTTCGGTTAAAATACTCTTGTCCTTTTACTTTTCAATATATTCACCATTAGATCTTACATTTGACTCATTATAAACTGAAAATATTATTGTACGAAAATGCCTATTCACATTCCAGATTATGTTAAAGCATGAAAGTTCGTACCTTTTATAAGACTAGCTTAAATGATTCATTTCGTATTATTTTTACATCTATGAATATACACAGATTTTCGGTGTTCGCATACGTTATCGCCTTTACACTTTTTAAAAGTCTGTTTTTTTTTGGCCTCCACAATTTTATTACGATACAAAATCACAATTGCCGGTTAACAGCTTTTCTAATTTTACAATGAATTGTTGCCAAGTAGGTTTAATAAAAAGGAGTACATTTTGTTCTCCTTTGATTTTAATGTTATTTTACTACAATCTGTTTGTTACAATAAAAATAAATAAATGAAAAAGTTATATAGTTTTATTTTTAAATTTTACTAATAATTATATGGCCCTCTGTAATACAGATGATATGAAGGTGTAAAAAGCATTCGTTACATTTGTTAGACTTGTTACATTTAATTTAAATTTGTTTCTGCCGTTTTTCAGTCAAGTAAACTAATATTTATTCTGTTAAAAAATAAATTGTACATTTAAATAAATGAAGGATCCGTCGTATGTTTTAATTGTGTGAGAATCACTTAACATTGCAAAACATATTTACTTAAAATTATTAAAAGTGAAAATAGTTAGAAATATACATTTTTTATTTTTCATTTGATAAAATTCGGCATTACGTCGTTTTCTACTAATTTTGAATTTAACTTCATGAAATAATGCTTAAAAAGGATGCAAATAAGCCCAACGTTCAATTATCAAGCTAACCACGTGACACATCAAATTTTTACTTGAATATAATCGTCAACAACAGCGAAAAAAAAACCTAAAATGGTAATTTTATTTCATGTGTCCCAATCTAAAAGAACCTATCGTAAGGAGATTGACGTTCCCTTACATTGATTACCGGCTTTGTTTCTAAACCGGCTCTGGTGGAAGTGCAGATAGATAACGTCCTACAGTGTATACTGATTTCCGTTGGAGCTTCTGTCAGAATTAGAAGATCAGAAATAGTGCCTTTGTAGTTCCACTATATAAGTCTTCACACACGCAATGCGTAGGCCCACATACGCACAGAATTAAAAATACTTCTATTTATAACGACTTTATACGCACATTCATAAGTAACGCGAGTGTTCTCTTTGTACACACAATGTATTTTAAAGACTGTAAGCAGTGCCTAACATTTATAATATTATGGTTTATTTCAACGATCTCGAGAGATACAAATCTTATTCTATCGGATACGAATCTACGTGCATTAAAAAAACATTTTTATATAGTTTAAATCCAGAAATTGTGTTCATCTTTACGTCATACTTTGTTTTTTTAAGGAGAGAAAACAATAGCAAAAGCATTTGAACATCCGAGCGATATTTAAAAAATGAATTCATGTTTTCTGACTTATATTTTGGAGTTTATGAAAATAAGTGAAAACAAGAGAATATATAGCCCAAATATTGCCTGATTTTGTCTGTGCGATATCTACGTGGCGTCATCTTTCCATGTAGGTTCACTGCATGGCTTACACCCTTCTCATACACTTACATGTATATACACACACACACACACACACACACACACACAAATATATATATATATATATATATATATATATATATATATATATATATATACCTTATCTTGATAATCGACAATATAGCGATTCCATATGGATGGATTAAATCCTACTGTAGCGCTCCAGTAAATCGAACAATTAGTCCACTATTTTCTACAAAATACTAGTCATTATTAATCCGAGTTTTATTTTTATGCTCCATAGTTTATCCTGTTGTTTCCAACAATTATGTTTTTTTTTCTGCAATGAATAATCAGGAACCTATTTCCTTTCTATTTATATATATATATATATATATATATATATATATATATATGTATATATATATATATATATATATATGAATGAATGAAATTAAGGTAACACAACACCAGTACAAATATTTGAAATTACATACATTTTTAATTATATATATATATAAAGAGAGAGAGAGAGAGAGAGAGAGAGAGAGAGAGAGAGAGAGACGTAGACGATGAAACACGTGTCAGTGGATAATTATATTTTTAAAGCACTATAGATGCCACTCCCATATGGGGGATACCAAATTGGTCAAAGGGAAAATTATTCCCAGTGTGTGTGTGTGTGTGTGTGTGTGTGTGTGTGTGTGTGTGTGTGCGTGCGTGTGTGTGTGCGTGCGTGTGTGTGTGTGTATCTTTATACATTTTTGTACATTCTTTGAGTAAAAGCGGAGCCAAGTAAACAATATAACAACAGGTATATGCACTGTCCTTTAATATTGACTTTTAAAATTAACCTGAAAAATCATATTTCTAGGTTTCTATCATTGGTTTACTTTCATAACAGGATAATTAAGTAAAATGAAAAATAGTAAAACTTTAAAAATCTCATTGTTATATAACTCCTTGGAGATCTATTTTGAATATATCTTTAATTCACATACAAGAAAAACACGTTTTGTAAATTAACTGAAATGATTATATGAGTAAATAAATATTTGATATTAATTCGAAACCTTTATTAACTCATTTGTGGATCTCTAGCTTAATATACATCATGGTGCTATTAATCCATTTTTTTTAAAAGAGCTTATATATTGTAGACACAAGTATATATGTATATGTTTGGTGTATATTCTATGCGATAATGCATGTCAAAGTGTTGCCATATGAACAGATTTGTAATTATACATATATCCTAACGCTAAAATATAAAGTTATCTTTAATTATTTTTTCAGTTTGTATACAGAGAATTGTGTGCCCTACCCCCTTCCCGCCACGGAAAAAATAGCAACTAAAATACGCCCAAAAATTACCATTTGAGGTATTGAGGAGATGCGAGATAGCAAATAGCAAGTTATTCAACGCACACTCCACGATAATTACGAAAAAGAAATGCCCACATTTAATATTTTATATTCCTTTAAGGCATCAAAATGGTAAAAAATTATATATGACTAATAAATGTTCTAACAGATTTCTATGATTTTGTTTATATAAGAGTATCAATGTTACATTGGAAACTCGTTATATTTCTCTGTCATTAATGAAGAACGCTGTACATTATTACATGTGTATATTTACATATATGCTAAGATATATATATATATATATTTCTTTTCTTTACCATCCTCTCTCAACCGCCCCCTCTCTATATCCATATATTTACACCCACGCCTAGCTGAATCTGCTACCCCACACATACAATACAATCTAACCCTCAAAACTGAAATATTGTCAGTACCCGTCTCTCTTCCGCCTTATTATCTCCTACCACAACCCCCTTTTTTCGTATTTCTTCTAAAACACTTCTTCCTAATACTAACAAACCATTTCTGTAAGGTCTGACGAGGCTGTTAGATCGTAAACATAGTCCAACATCTGAAACATATGTAACCAAACAGATAAAAAGATAATAAAAATAAAACACATATTTGCTCTGTAATAGTATTGAGCACGCTCTTCAGCTTTTTACTAATTACCAGATTTACCAGATTTACCATATATATATATGTATATATATATATATATATATATATATGAATATAAATATATATATATATATGAATACAAATATATATATATATATATATGAATATAAATATACATATATATATGAATATAAATATACATATATATATGAATATAAATATACATATATATGAATATATAGCAAGTTTTTTATGCACTATTAACTTTATCTTAACAATTATAATTTAGTACTAACTGAATATAATTTAGTACTAACTGAACATAATTTAGTACTAACTGAATATAAAGTAATTATGAAATAAAATTGATAACTCTATTTGGTGAATATCATTTTCCATTGGTAAGCAGGTTGTATCGACTCTTCAATGACCTTCCCATTGAATTTCAAGGGCACGTCTGCTGCTGGCGAATTCAGAACGCAATACAACGCGTGATTCGATAAAAATTCACTGTAACTTTCGAGAATACTTTTCACCCTCATTCACATTTTCATTCGACATAGGAAACATAGTAATTATATTTATCGCTGTAGTTCTAGCCCATACGTTTTCACTTTCTCTCTCTCTCTCTCTCTCTCTTTCTCTCAATCTATCTATCTAGCTCTCTCACACACACACACACACACACACACACACACACACACATATATATATATATATATATATATATATATATATATATAAATGTATTTTGTGAATTTTCTTGCGGTGAATGATTTATTTAAGTTTTTCTTACTTTTCAATACGCAAATTTAGTTAGTATATCCAGGATTTAAACTCAAATGTAGTTGGATATTAGTATTAGAATATAACCATTTTTTATGGGTGACCCACAGAAACTGTCTATACACTCTCTCTTTCTCTCATTCACTCACTCACTCACTCCCTCACACACACACACACACACACACTCTCTCTCTCTCTCTCTATATATATATATATATATTGATATTATATTTATCAACGTAGATAGATTAATAATAATTTTCAATAACACACGTATATATATATATATATATATATATATATATATATATATATATGTTTGTATATAAGATTATCACACAGGTTTATCTTATGATCTTTCTTGGCTACCAATTTTGTTATTAATTCATATCATTAAATACAGTTTTCTAAGTACAATATATATTAACAGGCCCCTTCATTGTTTGAAAGACTATGGATACCCATGAAGGCGCGCCTGCGCGCGTGAACTTTTTGTGGTGAAACGCGCGCAATTTCCAACCACACCTCTTCGGACTCGACATTGTTAAATTCCAGTGGCAGGTTAAGTGTATGTACAGGACGAGTGGAAGCAACTGCTGAGATAAGCGGAGAGCACATACATCGCCTAGAATTCCCAAATGGTTACTCATCTGGTACTAACCAGGCTCAACGTTGCTTAACTTCGGTGATCTGAGTAGAACCAGTGTATCAATGCGATTATGCCGTGTAATATATACTATATATATGCTATATATATGCTATATATATATATATATATATATATATATATATATATATATATATATATATATATATATATATATATATATATATATATATATGATATCATTAATTAAATTTTTGGTAGGTTCACATATTTGCAAACCGTGTTTTGCTAATATGAATTTAGGTTCGTGTTTAATATTAGGTTAGTTTCTTAAAGAATCAATTATTTTGGATATGTTCTTCACTTAGTTTAATTGTGGTATGCAATAAAATGTTAAAAAAAGGAAGATACATCTACGGGTTTTTAACAAGCTTCCGTTATATTTTTGCTTACACGCATCTATATCATTAAAAAAAATATCGTCTGTTTGAAACTTCTTGCCGTAAAATGAGAAAAATATTTCTGCGAAACGTTATTCATGAAAAAGATAAATTACATTTTTAACGCATTTGAATAAAATTATCAAACAATCAACTGGTATGGAAACCTGTGATTCTAAGTCTTACAAAATATTATTGGCAGTAATATTCTATATGTACTGTCCTACTTTATAATAACGATACACAAGATAGAGCAATATATGTATATATATTATATATATATATATATATATATATATATATATATATATATATATATATGTATATATACTGCTATAGTTCACAGGGGCACTTTTCTCACACGATTTTACATTAAAATGCAAGTACCTTCTGGTTTTCGAGTTTATGAAATATTAAAAATACATATAAGTGTATGAGAAAGGGGGTTGCCATGTAAGACACCTAGATTGACACGTAGATATAATACAGAAATAATCAGGGCATATTTCGATTATAAACTCTCTAGTGTTTACTTATTTTCCATAATCTCCCAAATATAAATCAGAAAACATGAACGTTTTTGAATACAACTCGGATTTTCAAATGGCTTATTCTGAGACGTACCTATTGTTTTCTAAAAAGAAACATACAAACATTAACAAACAAAGTATGATGTAAAAAAACCTTTGCAAAATCTTCATGAAAACTATATAAACACGTATGTTAAATCAAATAGATTATGTATATATATATATACATGCATATATATATATATATATATATGTATATATATACATATATATATTGACTAAGAAAAACGATCAGGCAGATTACATTTTCTTTTTAGAACAGTATTTCTACTCGTCGTTGAATTTTTAAATGCATGTGTATGTGCTCATATATATGTACCTATAAACCCACACATGTCTGATAATATATGGAATTTATACTTTACGTTATGAGAATCAGAATG
>NC_136488.1:78448740-78468740 GCF_053919585.1 Euprymna scolopes | reverse complement strand
TATGTTTCAATCAACTAGTTGTGACTAATAAGAGACATCATAATATTTTTGCAAAAGTCAGGTCAAACTTATGAATACACATTCATAAGTTTGTTTCCTTAAAGACCTGACTTACTTAAATCTTTATGCAAAAATAAATAAAAAGTATATACTCTATATTTCGGTGTACAAGACGACCCTTAAAATTAAAAAAAATATTTCATGAGATACCGGGTGTTGCAATCTCTAGTCTAGGCTAAAAAATATAATTTAGCAGTCGTGATAAATAATTGAAAATTTGCTCCAATCTTGTACTCCGACTTATCTTACGGTCGCTTTATACGCCGAAATATACGTTATATACGGCAAGTATGCTACACAGAGCTATACACACAACTTCCAACTCAATCTTTACTACTAATTTACTACTAAGCTATTGAAAGAAAACAGAAAAATATATACACACTATATCACCGTATGATAATATGTTTCTACATGAAATAATAAAAATACATATATAGATTACACACACACACACTCACACACACATATATATATATACATATATACATATATATATATAAATATATATATATATATATACATGTCTAGCATTATACTTACTAACCTCTCTCACTCTTTCTCTCTCTCTCTATATATATATATATATATATATGTGTCTGTGTGTGTGTGTTTATGACGGTTCTGAGTAATTAGTACAGGTGAGGGTGAATTTCAGTTCATGAAATCCGTTGCGTACTATTGTATACTCATATAGTTTACGAATTAGCTACGACAACTTGTGTTCCGTTATTGTATACAGGAAATCGTTTACAACTGAAAAAGGTTTCGATGAGTAGTAAAACGAACAAATCAAATAAAACTCACACACAAACACTCGTCTCTTTTCGTCGATTAATATATATATATATATATATATATATATATATATATATAAACTAAAGTATACATAGAGGTTTATGAGAGCATTCATAGCCTGCTTGTGTAGTTGAGTAATAAACCAATTTCCATATCTCTTTATTGCCAACTTCGATTTGTGTGCGACGAATAAATATCTTGAAGAGACAGTCTCAATTGGTACATTGTTTTACGTAATTGTTAACCATTACTAAAAACTATTTGTAAAACTGATTTTACAATAAACTATAGTTAGTTTATATGTACTTCCTGATGTGTACTTCTGAAAATGGCAAAATGTTGTCTAAAACTGATGTAGTTGAACATAAAAAAATAACACATTACAGGAATGCAATGCATTTGACTGCCTGTTTTTAACATCTTGTTTTTTTTAATCTCCACTACAGCTGCATAGAACACAAATAATCATCCCTGTTTTCTATTTAACATCTTAAGGTTAGATGACTTTTGCCCACTATTATATAGTTGAATTCCCTTTTTTAAACTTCGGAATTTTTTAGCAGGAAGTTGGCTTATACATATGCTACGCGTGCATCGTGTTGAACTGAGTTTGTATCCCAAGGAATTAGAACTGCATTTATATTTTTTTATATTTTGTGTTATGTTTTTAGTAAATACTCAGATGTTTCTTAGACTATCTCCCACTCCCTCTCACTCCCTCTCCCTCTCTCTGTATATATATATGTATATATATGTATATACATGTATATACATATATATATATATATATATATATAAAATAAGATGGTGAAATCAAAGGAGATGCACTGTTTACCTGATATAAGCAATAGTAAACTTCGATCTAATATATATACAACATATTTATATTTAGATATTTTAATCCCAACCCAAAGAAAAAAAGCTCAATACATAATTAATAGAGAGTAAAGCTTATTATAAGAGAAAAGAATTAAAACTGTAAGTTGAAATTTACAATCAAATTTATTGTTCGACTGAATACTCCAAAACATCAATATTGTAAATTGTTTATCAACATTAAATTAAAACTTCTATCCACTCGGCCCTTTTTTTTTATTAACCTCCCTGTTAAATCTAATGAGCTTAATTGGGAAGAATACATAGAAGTATCAGATTTCTCAATGTTGAGGTCCATATTTGTAAAACATTGACATTCAGTTTAATTAAAGAAATATTTTTGATACACGATAAAAAAAAAAACTGTTCGAAATATCGAAATTTGTACCTTTTACAGCTTTTTTGTGTTTTCCATAAGAATAAGTTTTATTTTGACCAATACGGAAGAATTGATGTGCGTGTGTGTGCGTGTGTGTGTGTGCGTGTGTGTGTGTGTGTGTGTGTGTGTGTGTGTGTGTGTGTGTGTTACTATTAAAACTGCCACTTCTACTCCAAATAACAACTTATAGCCGCCCAAATCGCTAGATGCGAGATTGACGCAATCGATTTCATCGCGAAAAACTGGATCGGTGAGACAGAGTCTCAATATTATTGTATATATTCAAATTCATTTTAAAACCCGATGCTTTCCAGCATGTTATTAAAATCTAGCAATCATCAAGCGGCAGATGTGGCATTAAGTATAAAAAATCCTAACATAAAATGGAAGGAAAATGGAAGCCATTTTTGATGCAGACGGTCCCGTACTGGACGAATAATGCCGCCATATTTGTTTGCCTCAAGTTCTTTATGACGTTAATCTAAAATTAAGAGGTTTGGTACTCATGCACTTATTTAACCGTGCTGAAATAATAACGTTATTATTTAGAAAGCCATTTATAACATGTAGAGATCCTCTTTTTGTAACTATTCTGTATTTCACCTATCAATTTAATAAAAAAGATATCCTATTTAAAAATAGCGCGGTTCAATAAGTGCAGAACCACCAGAAATTCAGAAACTTTCAACCTTTAACAATTTAACAGATTTTGCTAGATCTGAAGCAAATAGTTACTAAAAGATTATTACATTTTATTTTTAATAAATATTAAATGCTTATTTTATACAAAGAAAAACTGTTCAAATAAAAACTATAAACATTTTATAAATATGAAAATATTTTATTAAAAATTTAAAACAATAAAAATTAACAAATCAGTTAAATTTTATTCTACTATAATCAAGTACCAGTTTTATTGTTCTTAATATAAACATACTTCTGTGACTGTGTATGTTAGAGAGAATAATGTGCGCAATGACGTAATGTTCATGGTTTATAGGATATACGTGAAGATAAATCTGCCGACATTGATTTACGTAAATAAATTATATTTTGGGGAATTACATATATGATTTCAAAATGTATTTGATGAATGTGAAAAACAAAGTATTAACATAATGGGTGATTATCAAAAGTACAAATCGTTCACAGGTAAAGATATCATCATAATATATATATATATATATATATATATATATATATATATATATATATATATATATATATATATATATATATATATATACTTAGTTGGGGGGGAGAGAAATCCAGCAGAGTGCTCAATTATTTAAAAAAAAATGAAAAATAAGAGCGTATGTATATTTTGGGTACAGAAAGTTGTTAGATAAGACAAGTCATTGGTACCGTCGGTTTCAAGCCCGATAGTAAGGACCGTTTTAGATGCCCATATCAACCTCTCTTCAGCCAATATATATATATGTTGGTGTGTGTATGTGTGTGTGCGTGTGCACGCGCGTAAACATGTCTGCGTGTGTATGCACAAAGAAGTTAAACTGGTACCTTATTAAGATTATAACATCACGCGATTCTCGCTAAAAACTACTCATTAATACATAACTGACACGCTTTTTATTCGATAACAACTGCTGCGTATTAATCCAAACGTACTAAATATACATATGAGCGAATACCACATTCAGTTCCCTTTTGAACCAGAAACACATACGTGAATTAGAAAAGACCAAAATGAAATCAACGCGGACGCATATTGTCCATCACGTTTGAAAAGAAAATGCTCTCTCTCTCTCTCTCTCTCTCTCTCTCCCTCTCTCTCTCTCTCTCTCTATATATATATATATATATGTGTGTGTGTGTGTGTGTGTGTGTATGTGTGTGTGTGTGCGTGCGTGTGTGTACGGGCGTGTGTGGCGTTTACGTAAATATTAATATGAAAATTTACACAAGTTCATATTATCTACCGGTTAAGATCTCACTATTTATTCTGAATTCAAAACGGGAAGATGAATTGAGCAGGTTTCAAATTTTCAGTATGCCGAACCTATTCATTAGGCTAAACTTATTTCGAGTATTGACTTAAGTATGAATTAAACGAACACAAACAATAAGCAAAACACTAATGTAAATGAACTGCATACTTATTTAAAGACGGACAAAAGCGCGCATAAATAAAACCCGATATTCTCACGTAAATTGCTAGGAAAGTTCACTTAGAAAATATGATACTTTAAGGAGTTAATGTTCCTTAAAAACTCTCGTGCCTTCGTCATCAGTTCAGAGTTTCTCCCAAGACTTATGTCAAATTTTACCTAACTTCCTCCACCTTCGAAGAAGTTAATAGAAACAATTGTTGACTTTAGCTTATAATTATGTGCATTCTATAATATTGTTTAGGTACTGATATACAATATTAACTGAATGGCCTAAAACGATAACATGAACTGAACCCTAAACAAACTTTAACGCTTATTTGATCCTTTTTAGTTTTACTTCGGTAAAAAACATCGGTTTATTTTGGTTTTGATTGATTGAAAAATCGTCGTCCGGCAAAATAGTAATCAAGCCTTCGTTTTTATATATTTCTTATAATTGACGGAACTTTAATAGGTTTCCTCTGTTCGTAGTAAAATTGCTTACATAACGACTGAAAATATATAGATGCATATGTCGAAGAAAAAAGGGGGGGCAAACTATTATTTAATGAATATGTACGCCAAAAACTTAGTAAAATCACAGAAGTTGTTCGGTAAAATGGAAGTGATTAGGGAGTAATGGAGGAAAATCTATGTATAAAAGAATATACTAAGATATTTCATCTGTTTGGATGTCCATATGACGTGCTTATCTAAAGGATGCAAAATGATAATCATCATCTTAATCTCATTAATTTTTTTTTTAAAACATCCAAAACGTCAGTGTCGTTGACATGGGAAAATTTTCGTATATGTACACAGACACTCACCAACATATTCTCTGACTTCCCCATATACGCGCACGCCACACACACACACACACACACACACACACACACACACACACACACACACACACACACACACACACACGCACACACGCACATACACACACACATATATACATGTGTGTGTGTATGTGTGTGTGTGTATATCCACAGCTTACAGTGAGGAAAATATAGATATATCTAAACGATTAGGTCGTCCTCTTTCTCTCCACACACTTATGACACACTAACAAGAAAGATTCTTATGTTAAATCTGAGCTCTACTCTCTGCTCTGTCTGTGACAAACGTTTTCACTGACTGAGTGTAATAGTAATTGCAAAACGTGGGGGGAAATGTTTATAAAACTCCTTAACTTCCGCGGTTACAAGCAATAAAGTTTTAATAAGAAGCCTCATTATCCTGCTTTCAGTTTAAGAAATGTTACATGTATATCCTATTTATCATGGAAATATCCACAATGATATATTTTTTCAAAACTCCCAAAAAACTAAGATTAATTTTGATATTTACCGTTTATTCTTTCTTTCTATTGTCATCATCGTCGTCGGTTGTGCTGGCAGTGGCGGCGTCATTCTCCTTTTGCTTATAAACCGATTTTCGTTTCCTTAATTCGGGATTTTATCTGATCTAAAAAGGAAAAAAAAAAGTGGCAATAAATTATATGTCACATAGAAATAATTTAGGTTGATGTTACTGTAAAAAAAAACAATAAAAATAACTTTGATTATTTCCCACTGGAAATGTTCGTTGCTTTTGAAAAGCAACACTATTTGTTTCAGGGTTTCATAATAGTAAGTTGCCTTTTGTACTCATTTCAAAACCAATGAAATACGAAACTCTGAACTACTGGTATATATACACTTTACTAAATCAGAGCTTACGTATTGAAATTATGTACTCGCATAGGTTTTATTCCTTTATTTTATTCATTACAATCCTGGTTGCCCGACGTTGCCCGGCGTTGCCCGAGTGTTTCGAAGTGTGTGTTGAGCAAAAAAAAAAAAAAAAAAAGTTGTAGTAGGCAGGATCGAACCCGTACCGAATAGGAGGAAAAGAACGTGAACAACAACAAAAAAAAAAAAACGTGATTTTTTTTTTTGCCGTTACATCCATCGCCAAATCGGAAGTGGTGACGGTTTAAATTATGGCTAGTCAATCGAAAAGAGGAGATGACTTTCGAAAATATCGGCGGAAAAAAGCGACCCCTCCTTGTAGAAAAGTGCTCAGTCAAGGGTGAAAGAATTACTTTTTTTAGCCAATTTTTCGATATTTGTCGCCCGAGAGGTCGAGCGTTAAAATGCTATCGATCTCCTGAAAATATGTTGCCTATTCTGAAAATATTTGGAATACATACATACATACATACATACATCTACGCAGGCAGGTAAGATTTATATTATAGGGCATAGATAATAAATGAATTAAATCTGTTAGATAAAAGACACTATCAATTTTCATACAGTCTCTGTACGCTCTAACACAGGTGCTGAATAATCTATCTATATAACATATAGAAAAGCCGACGCCTAGCTTAGAAAGACATCAGTAGTGCACGGTGAGTTTATTCAAATCCAGGGTTGCGCAACCCTTTACTATACTTCTTCTGAACCGGTGTTACGTTAGTTAAGCCGTATAGAAAAGTCTAAGATTAACGACAAAACAATGCCTAAATACACAGAGATTATTGATTCATACAACACTTGGTATCCCGAAATTATCAATTTAGCTTTGACTAGGTCCAACGCTGCTATAACATATGCGTGTTAGATACAAAAATGGTAGCGCAAAGAAATGCAGAAAAATCTAACTCCTAAAAGTTCTCTCTACTGTAGCTTCCTATATGATAAATATTTTTAGTAGTTGATCAACCTATTGTAATTAGAATTAACTTACACGTACACGTAGTTGTAACGAAGGTTCTGTTTTAAAGGAACTATAAAACAATTACAGATCAACAGATGTGTCATAACTTTTAATACAAAGTGTCATATGTCATTCATAATAAGAGAACACAACATCATAACATTTACAATATTATACAACCAGATGATAGTAATATAAGAATATTAAAAGGATTTCATAACTTGCTTCACAATTTTTAAAAGAGGTAATAATTATTTTATTAATAACTCAGCATTATCGACGCCAAGAGAACTCGTGATGATAATCGTTAATGAATAACACGCATTTAGCAATTCAAAACGATGGACAATTGATTAGTTAAATAGTTGACACGACACATATTTGTTAACAGGGACAGGGAACTTGAAAATGACCACGTTGTAGTGAACTGGGAAGCAGATGTGGGTTATTGCATTCCACAGAAAGATTGTTCTCGGAAATCATTCGGTTTATAGTATTTTAGTGTTTTTAGAACACAGAATGAGGAAGGAACGCCATTTGCTCTTGCTACTTCTTCATGTGAAACTTTTTCTAGACGAACAGATTATAGCCCAGTCAAGCAACCACCATGAAAATAAAAATAGGGTATAGAAACACTAGTAACAGTAATAGTTACGTCATGGAACGAAAATGACATATTCCAAAAGTTAATTGATTTTTTATATAGAAAAGCATTTTTTATAAGATTTAGCTATTTTTATAGAAAATCGTAGCTATTAAAGGGATGACTTATACCTCGGTAGTTCGAATTAAGTTGTCTCTAGTTGAGCTAGAGATACCAAATTTGGATTTTTTTTAGTGTAAAAATGATCTACTTGATCAATGTATGTGATTTTTATAATATGATATTTTCGTTCCGTAACATGATAAAGTACTTTCTGTGTTTTTGTTTTTAAATTACGTTTACTTCTGAACAAAAAAACTAAATCGTGCGAAATAATAAGTGAAGAATCATTCGAAAAATGCCAAAGAAGATTAATAATAAGATAAAGCAAAATATTAATTATTCGATGAAAAAGACTAATAAGATGCGAAAATCTATTAGAAAATGTGTCAGAAGAAAAAGAATAATGATTCGAATCGTTAAGAAATGTATTAGAAGAAGAAAAAGTTGAATTGCTAAAGAATCTTGGCAAATATAAAATATAAAAAGTAAAGTACAGAAAGAAGATGGAGTAAAAGTCTCCCCTCATACATCTTGGTAATTGTTTCTTAAAGCCATAATTATATTGTTGTGCATTAAACTTGGCAACATAGATGGAAACAAAACAGCATCACAATAATAATGAACTTCAGGTAAATCAATAAGAACATAATAATAATCGCCTCTCTTCATCCGGGACAGTCAATGGATAACCCTTCTAATACGAAGCTACGATTGCGCAATCCATAACCACATTGAATCAGCAATGTCTGAATACAGTGGCAAGGAGAATTTCAGGGGGACTGGACATCATAATACTGCGATAAGCGAGAGCATATAGAACACGACTTGTAATTCCGAATAGTCACCCATTTTGGTATTATCCAGGCTCAACGCTGCTTAACTTCGGTGATCTAACGGGAACCGTTGTGTCAACGTGATTGTGCTGTATATAAATAAGTAAACCAATATGATTATAATAGCTATAGTACAATGGCTTGCAGATTACACTATATTCACTATAAACAGATTTTCCAACAAAGAAGAACAGAGTTAATGCAAAGTTTTATGCTGTACAAGACCTCTTCGAACGTGAGTAAATGCCAGCCGCTGGAGCAATGCGATTAAAGACAAATAATCGTTGGCACAGCAAGAGGTTCCGTACTTTTATATAGTTTGTTTACTATGCTCTTTTTTTTTCGAGCAACCCAGTTTTTTACAAGCTAATCACACTAACATGATGGGTTTATTTATCGATCTATTGACCCTGTGGCAGAGTATGGGGGGTTGTTATGCAACCAGAAATATTATAAGACTGATAGGCACTGAATAAAATGATCAAACCGAAAATCATAAAGAGTTAATAACAAAGTGAGATTTAAAGAATGCACAAATGCATTAAGAAAATAAAATATGTAACGTAGCCTTCTTAGTAAGAGTAATGTTTTTTTTAAAGTTATGTTGAACTATTTTAGTGCTTAATACATATTTTAGTAGTATGAGAATCAATAAAAAAGAATTGAACGATACCGTTTTAGTTATAGCTATTACAAAATATTTTTAATGGAAGAAGCAATTCATTTTGAAGTATAAAAGGCCAGAATCACTAAAATTGAACTTGATTAATTTATACATATGCACAAATACAGACACGCTCACTTATATATATATATATATATATATATATATATATATATATATATATATATATATATATGCACATTTATGCATATATATGGATATAACTATAACTATATATATATATATATATATATATATATTACTACTTTATTTAATCATATGAATTAATATACGAAAGTATAAATTTATGCGTAAACTTCAAGTATTTATTTCAACAATGCTCAATACGTAGGAAGAGCTAGGTAATAAGTTAGAAAATATATACATGCCAATTAAGCGACACAGAATATAATTTACTATATATATGTGTGTGTGTGTGTGTGTGTGTGTTTGTGTGTGTGTGTTTGTGCCTGTGTGTGTGCGTACATATATGTGTGGTGTATAGTGTAGAAATAAAACTCTGAATATTTGAGGTTCTGGATATGACCTTAAACTATATCCGATGGTGAGGGCCCCAGCTTGCAAGCCTTAGGGAGTGTGGAGCCACCCTTTAATTGCCATTGCTCCCAGGTCCACTCTGACCCGGAGTGGTAGCACCTGTTAGGGTCCCAACTATGGGTTAAATAGAATACGACTTAAAAAACAAATATACTATATTAAAAAATCGTTCTTCAAAATCACCAGATTCGGCATTAAATAACCTGAAAAGGGTTGATATGCCGTAAAACGAAACAACCAACCAACCAAATATTTGAAGTATTATATATATATATATATGTATATATATATATATATATATATATATATATATATATACGATGGCAATATACGAACCAGATACTCTTAAATATTGCAATCTAGATAAATTGTTACACACTGTTTTTAAATCAGTCCTTTAAATGATATACACTTTTTAAAATCTATTCGACAACTTATGCAAAACAAATATGTATTTATAACTACATGTTATACCTATGTTACATTTAGTTTGGAAATATATAGGTCCAAGGCATACAGTTCGTACTACATTAGAAAAAAGATAATATTATTGGTTTATTTTTATATGTGCTTTTAAATTTATTAAAATTGTATATACGTTAAGTTCTTAAAGGTGAATACTCACCATATTAATAGGACATTTCGATACAAAATGTCTAATAAATTTAATAAAGAAAAAGAAATAAGACTAGAAAAGATTAATGTGCCATATTGACGCTCCGAAATGTCTGCGGATAATTTATGCAAAATCAATATAATGGCGTGACCTGGAAAAATCGATTTCGACAACACAGTGTATTGAAAATAAACGGCTTTCATTTTTGACGTATTGAAATTTTACTTTTGATAACGACACTGTTGTAAGAGAGAATTGTTATAAATGAAAATTCCGCTTGTCGATCAAAATGAACGATGAAACAAATTCATTAAAAAAATATTCTTACTGAATCTTGCGAATAACTGGAGATGGTGCACACCCACGTACACGCAAGATGGAATGTAAAAACGTCACGTTTTAATTTATCATCTACTTTGTAGTCAGCTTTTTCATCTTTGATATTAAACTATCTATACTTAAAGAGAATGTATACAATATATGCATAGACATATATATATATATATATATATATATATATATGCTTGTGTGCATCATGAAGAAATTCGAACTTAGCATATTATATATATATATATATTTATATATAATATTCTTATTCCTCTCTAACTCTGCACTCTCTCTGTCTGATATATATATATATATATATATATATATATATTATATATATATATATATATATATATATATATATATATATATATATATATAGGCATTTAAGAGAGAAAACTCGTGAATTAAACGAAATTTTAAATAGTGCTCATTAAAAATGAGAAAGATATATTTTTATAGATATAGATAAATTAACATGGTTGCAACAGAGGACACGCTAATGTTTTGGACATATGGTCGGTCAAGACCACAAGTCTCTCTCCGGCGACTTAAGAAGGTTTGTCTTTCTATGAATAAGTCCGTTTCTTAAAAGTGTCTATATCAATAATATATATATATATATATATATATGAAAAATGGTGGGGATAATCAGATGTTTTAACAACGGAAACAATTGATATTCTTCCGATCAATAGTATGAATTGCAAGTGTTTGTTGAACCTTAGGAATCTAATCTTAATAATAAGTATTTTTTTATTTGTAATACAATAGTTTCCTCGAGATGTTATCTATTTCCTGTGTGTGCGTATATTTTTATATGTGTTTCGTTACACTGTTATAGTTCATTTGTGAAGTTTACAATGCAGATTATATCTTGTACTCAACAGAATATAGCCAAAAATTGCATAAGTGAAAGAAATTACTTCTTGACATTAGACTTTATATCTATTATTATGACCGTTACACACATAGATAATTAAGCAGTAATTTCCATAGACACTTTCCTTTATAGATATATAATAATATAATCATTACTTCAAACTAAGTGTAAACGTTTAAGTTTCTTTTCTGAAAGAAATTTTCAGGTAAAGTGAACGGTTTACATTCTGAGATCGTGTCTATATCTTGGCAGTGTTCAGTATAACATGCATATATATATGTATATATATATGTATATATATATACATATATACATATCCATATATACGTATATATATATACATATATATATATCAATATATATATGTATATATATATACATATATACATATGCATATATATACGTATATATATATATCAATATATATATATATATATATATATATATATATATATATATATATATAGTCATCCACATGCAGTACTATTGTGCGGCTAGATAAGCAACTACCTCAAGCCAGGATCGAAACCCGACTCTTCATGTCCATCTTTGACTGTCAGTTAATGTTACTAACCGTTGCGCTACTCAGCTACTGCTCCGCGGGCAGTGAATTAACAATGTTTTTACATTGCCGAAATACCTAAGCTGAATTTGTTTACACAACGAGAATCGCTACATACGCTTATTGTAATTAGTATTTCACAATATATATATATATATATATGTATATATATATATATATATATATATTATTTTAGATGACAGTCGAATGAAGAGGTTTTATTGCCAACTCTATCTCTGCATACTTGTTTAATGCTTTATCTACTTGGCAAATGTACAATATACGAGTTTTGACCCTACGTGCATCATAAGATATTTTTAGGACATACTGCTTTATCTGTAATGATGTGAGAACACAGTGTTATCCTTTTATGAAAGCACTGTTGGAAACAATGTTGCTGTATAAACACGTTTAAATGTGACATTACATATGGAAAGAGATGTTCACTTACAGCTCATTATATTTAATTATATTTATCCCTGAACACTATGGATAGAAATAAACGAGGGTCCAAGTGAGGTTCCAGATTTTTTAGGATCTGGGCTTGAATGCAAACAGCAAAACAAAATTTCCACGCGGGAATAACTAAACGCATGAACGATTATCCCCATCTTCTTTCGGTTTTTTTATTAATGACGGCATAAAAAAATGACAGCATCCAGGGCGAATAGAAGATCTAGAGTTTTATTATGTATCTCTTTCTCTGTGTATATATATATATATATATATATATATATATATATATATATATATATATATATATATATATATACATATATATATATATACATATACATATATATATTGTGCCATTTTAATTCAGTTGAATTTCTCAGAAATGGAGAAGTTCCTTTCCTAAGAGATAAAACTCTATCTCTATATGAGATACTCGCATATGTTATTGTCAGCCATTACTCCTTTACATCTCAATCACTGAGTTAGTAAATAAGTTTAGAACATAATTTTCCTCTTCCCAATCGATAATTAAAGCTGTTATAGAATGTCTATCTTGTAGTTTCTTGATCTTGTAGGATTCTATGACAGTAATTCATCTAGTTTGGTGACTCATCAATCATCGTGATTTTACCTGAGGGAACACCACTTGGAAAAGGTGTAATATTCCATACAAAGGTATTGTTAATTAGCCAAAGCGAGATCTTATTTGGACTGCGAATACTCTGTGCGCTTGATTATTCAATCAGGGTGTACTTGTTATGAAAATATTCTTATGCCTCTGACAGTCTTTTATACAGTGATACCTTAAACATTCTAGGATATTGCCTAGTAAGTATTCAAGGTCGCTCCAATAGACAATGAAGGTTTTTCTCTCTCTCTCTCTTCTCTATATATAACTGTAATAGCCATCGAAGTATTTACGATAGAAATGATTTCCTTGCAGCGCTGCTTCTTAATTTCTCTATTTGCCATCTAATTTGCATAGTGTATTCGTACGTACTATAGAGACCTGTATATATATATATATATATATATATATATATATATATTGAATTTCTTTTCTTCTATATTATTGCATCGATATTTTAGAAGTAAATATCCTTACTTATGCAAAAAAAAAACTCCAAAAAACACGTCTGTCACAGGATATGTATTTTCGAATATAATAAAAATGTAATAAGCAGTAGTTGTATCTATGTCTGCCTTCATTTGTTTCCAGGTCATTTTATGATCTATCGTGTATTTCATCTTCATATATATATATATATATATATATATATATATATATATATATTTATTTATTTATTTATATATCTGTGTGTGTTTTCTTTTACTTGTGAAGTTCATTCCCATCTTCCCAAGAATCGTCATTCAACGTGTAATAACGATATAAGTAGATTTCATGTAAAAATCAATATGAGAATACATTAAGGTTACGAAGAATATGCTTGATATCTTACGTAATAAAGATTATTTGGTAGATGGATAAATTAGCGCTCACATTCTTCAACAATATAATACCGTGTTTTTATATGTTAAACCTACTTGTATCCATCAATACAGCCATCTTAACCTTGTTACTCTGAGAGAAAGTCGGAACAATATTGGTGCCATCGGTTCTAATTCAAACAAAGTGGAATAATACGTAAGTGTCCATTTTATGTTATTCTAATCTTCAGTATAAATGCTAACTAGGCTAACTTCGGGGTTGAAACAGACAATATCGATAATCTGCAAGAGACATATAAACAAATAATACGTTTCTTTTTTTTAATTTTTTGTCGTAATATTCGAGAAACCTGGTGATATTCTCTCCTACAGACCTTTCAAATATCTCTGTCTATGTGTCTCTGTCTCTGTCTGTCTGTCCGTCTGTCTGTCTCACTCTCTCTCTCTCTTTCTTTCTATATATACAAGCATTTTAGTAAGTAATCACGAGATTTTGCTAACCTCTGTGCCAAATCGTTTAACGCGCCGAAAGTAAAATTGTTATCAAATAGCAAGTAAGACAATCACCACTTCAGGCCATCGTCACCATTGGAAGTGAAGTCCAGAAAAATACTTCATCTTAAAATGACAAATCAACAGTGGGCGTTTAATTATTTAGATAGGAAATTAGAAAGGATAATCCTAATTTATATATATATTTATAGAAAAGATAATCCTAATTTATATATATATATATATATATATATATATATATATATATATATATAATCATATATATAGTCATATATATTTCTATATAGAGAGATATGCACACCCATGATAGTATATTATTATATCTATATAAATTTATACGATGTAATCCTGTCCTTTATGGTGATATTTTATTTTTTAGATAAATAGCAAGTTCGCACACCCGCGAAGTGTAGTTCTTGAAAGAGAATAGCTACTATTTTTTTTATTAGTTACATACTGACCAAAACTGCTATACTTTTTGTTCGATTCTTACTGGAAAATACTTATTCCTGCTAAGAATCCATCCAACAATCATATATTTACGAAAATCAGAATATTATGATTACAGATTTATATGGATACGTTTTCTTATCTATCACTCTATTTCTCCGTTTAACACAAATCCTTGTCTTTCTCATTCTATTCAACATCTTTTTAAATAATAGTCAACTCATAATGACATCACCGCTAAAATTCATCTTTTCCTCACTAAAATAGTGATCCTGATAATCAGAGATATGCCGTCTAAAACACCAGTTCCTGTCAAAGCCATTAATAGCAGGCATGCAGTGTATTAAGTGGTATTAGGGTCACAGATCAGTTAACAGAATTTCGGTTACAATCCAGAAAGAGTCGGTATCAAGATCTGTCGTACTTATACTTACTGCTATAGCTTTTGGCGAGGACCGTGTTTTCAGTCGTCAAACTGCAAAATATAATTAACAATGTTTCTTCTGGAACATTTTTTGTAAGTTCTTTACCAAACTTTCTCCGACTTAGCATGCAATAACTAGGTCATTCTGTTTCTATGATTGGGAGTAAAACCATAAAAGTATATATATATATATATATATATATATATATATATATATATATATATATATATACACACATATATATATATATATATATATATATATTTCCTATGTTTCCTGCCATGAAAATATTTATCACGTAACTATTCTTCGAAGCATTTAAACAACTAGTACTTCCACATAAAAACAATATTTGATTTTTAAGAACAATTCATTTTTAACTTGACTTTAAAGTTCAGCAACATTACATAGATCTAACAATTAAAATATATTTCTTTCAATCCGCACGTTTCACAATTAAAATGAAAACTTAAGCGACAGACGCATCATTTAAATTTAATCCGCGGAAAAGTGTGTCATTTTGTCAAGTCAGCAAAAGAAGTTGCCTGGGTAGAAACGTTTCTAGAAACCTTACTTACAGAGAACCGTCTGTAAATGAAGTTTCTGGGAGTAAAAATAGTTGTGAAAGAACTTGCTTAAGTGGAAACGACCATAGAAAAGGTCTCTACGATAAAGGCGACTAGTGAAATTGTTGCACAAAGAGGAACAGCTATGAATCAAATTGCTTAGGTATGAACGTCGGTGAAAAAATGTCTTTATGTGGAAATGATTATGATAAAAGTTGCCTTGATAGAAACGTATAAATAAATTGCATATATAGAAATGTCTATGAAAGTTGACTTGGTTGACAACGTCTGCGTAACAAATTGTAGAAAAATGTGTTAAATGACTTATATGAATTTAAATGTAAAATCATCCGTAACAAACCTGATTAGTTAGAATGATACGTTCATATAAATAATGACCAGGTTTGAAATCGAATGTCGAAAATGGATGTTTGTGAAGAAGTTTCCAAGATACGAACGTATGTGAGAGATTTCTCCAAGGTAGAAAGCTCTGTTAAACATAATGTCTAAGAAGGTACCATCTGCGAGTCAGGTAATCCAAGCAGAAACGTTCGTAAAAGTTGTTTAGATTAAAACGGTTATAACCTAATTTGACAAACTAGAAGGTTGTATGAAAGCCGTTGCATGGATAAAGACTTCTATGAAAGAACTTGCTTTGGCAGAAAAGTCTGAAAATCAAGTTGATTGATGGAAACGTAATTTTTAAGAAGTCAACTAGGTAAAAATGTATATAAAAATAAACGTGTCTGTGTGTCTGTGTGTCTGTGTGCTTGTGTGTGTACATTTCCCTACGAAATAAGTCTGTCAATTTTAAGTCTACAGACTTGAAATTTGATATACAGGGTAATCTTTGTGATTGGTTTTAGGCCATGAATTTGGCTGTTAAGGGGTCAAAGTTTAACTATTTGACCTCTGAGAACTCTACCAAACTCCTCCGACAATTTTGTGTCTAAGCACTTGAAATTTTAGATATAGATCCTTTGGACATGGATCTAACTTAATAACTTGAGTTGAGCCGCAAACAATAAGTGTTAATGGGTCATAATATGTGTCAAAGTTTTAAAAAAAAATGACCGCTTTTTGTATTTTTTTGCTTAACATACACCTTCAAACACCCGGGCAACGCCGGGCTGAAATGCTAGTTGCCTATAAAATATTTAGCTAGGTAAAAAAAATCCCTAATTAAAGTTGTTGAGATATAAATGCCTATAATTGATACAAAATTATAAATGCTAGACTATGAAAATGTTATCAGGTTCAATGTTTATAAAATGAACATGACTAATTTTGCAAAAATAAATATATTTTATACGAATTTTCCTCAATCAAAATCTTCATGATTCATTATCATATTGTCATTAATGAATATGTGAATGACTATCTATTCAGCATTGTTATCGTGAGTGATACATTTCGAATATTTAATGTATTAAACATAAGGATAATTCAAAGCAATAAAACGCATACTGATGCTGCAAACAATGTGCGGAAGTAAACTTACACATCTGAAGTTATGGGACTAATAAATCATTACTTTTATAGAATTAATTTGATGAAAATTTGAGTACATACTGAAACTAAGTAAATTAAAAATATTATTAGAAAATGTGATTACATACTAAATTAAGCAAATGAAAAATAGTATTAGTTACAAGTATCTGCCCCTTTAAAAAAGTGAAAAAAGGAAAGTACGCTTCGTCAGTGTTCGCACGGATATCCGAATAAAATAGCGTATAAATCGGTGAAGATATCAAAAGCAAATAAATTACAAAAAAAACAAAAAACAAAAAAAACGTTCCAAATGGAAAGTTTGGAAAAAAAAGAAAAGTAACAACGTGATTATTATTATAAAGAGAACGGTAGAAAAGAAGGTAAACCACCCATTATGAAAATGTAGGAAATGGTTTCTTTTCAAATAAAATCATGTATGTTTCATATGACACCTCACTGTGAATAACTGCGTATTATTATTTAATTATAATTATCAAGCCCCTTTAAGTATACTTAAGAATGAGCAATTGTTACTAAAACGGTCAATTTGCCTTTATGCAATGTTCACGATTTCTTTTCGTGCGAACACTTTAGATTGGCAAATGTACTAGCCCGAATTCGGGGTGTAATTATTCTTAATTCCCTTCGTTTCCATGGCAATTGTTTAGTGGCTCTGAGGTAAAGTTTAGCAAAAGGTGGCTGGGTTCGAATGTCATGACCGGCATGGATTGCCACCACTAAACTGTTAATTGCGTAAGCATGAAACGCTAGTGTCTCTAGGGATAAATGAGCAATTATATATATATATATATATATATATATATATTTGCTCATTTATCCCTATTATATATATATATATATATATATATATATATATAATCTTAAGAATCGTTGAGTATTTTATAAAGATACTAAAATAAAATGTTTTAATTTTTTTTAATTTAGTTTAAATTCATGGAAACAAACAACTAAATTAAAAATATCGCAAACGTAGCACTTGCATAATCCGATATCCTGCTAAAAATCCACAATTGTATAATGGAATTCAACTCTATAACGGTGAAAAGAAAACAAAAAAACAAACAAACTTAAATAATACTAGCATATAATACTATTATATTATAATATCAGCTGCAAACAGATCGGTGCATTTTATATGGGGTTATCTAAAATTTAGATTAGTTACTCTAATAAGATTTGGACGTCTAGTCTTTCCTATTATTTTATGAAATTATTCTTATTATTCTACTTCCATAATGCGAATGTTAATATATGTATTTACTAGCGGGGGGGACGAATACGCTTAAATATGATATTTTATTTTGTCCAGATTTCGTATATATCATATTAGAATCATTATTTCAAAATTAAAAAAACAAACGTATTTGGATGCTATCAGCTAGAATCGAAACCGAAAGCAAAAACGTAGCATTCAAAGCTTGTGACGTTACCACTGTACTAACGTGATACGCATATGAACTGATTAAATATTACAAATAAAAAAAAAAAATATGAATGTACAAACTGTACAGAGTGGGGCAAAGCAACTTTCTTATTTGGAATATCAATAAAAACAAAAAAGGAAGTTGCTCTGCCCCACCCTAAGGATGTTTTTCAATTTTGAGACGTTTTTGACTCCTTAAAAACTATTTTAACCGGATAACATCCCATAAAAGAACGGTTAATAAAAATACAATCATTTAAGGCCCCTAGTGCGACTTTTAGTTTCGGAGGAGATAGAGTTTGAAAATATGGAGACAGACAGAAAGATATATAGGCTTTTATATATTAGATGTTTTTAATTAATCTAACTTAACTATTAAAGTATAAATACATATCCCTGTAGTGTTATGCCAAAAACTATGTGACAGCTTAAAAGATTAAGTGAGCCATAAAACGAAAAAAAGAAAGAAAGAAAGCAATCAGGTATTCAAACAGGTATATGAACAAACCATTTCCGTGACCTTTTTTGGCTAGGATTAAAATGTAGTCTTTCTTCTGATACTAAGCGTTGTCTGTTCGTTCCTCGGACAGTAAAGTTTTATTTCTTTCGTACTGGGCAATTTAAAAAAAAACAACTTTTGTCCGAATCCAGACTATCTCTTTTGGGGGAGCTAGAGTTTTCACACATTGAAAACGAAGTTGTGTCTAAATATTTCATGGTGACGGAGCAGTGAATATGGACGTACAAGCAGACGTATTTTAAGCAAATATTCATGCAGTAGAAGATTTAAAATTTGGGGAATTTTTACCTTTAATATTTTCAGAAGTAGCGATTAAAATAGCATTATTCTACATAATTATTTACAGTTTTTTTTTATTAATTGTTTTTTCTTCAATAATTTATTCAATAATTTTGTTTTCAATAATTTTTTCCATAATTTTTTCCATAATTCAATCAAGAAGCCATATTGTAATAAGAAGCCATATAGTAATTGTATGTGAAATTCCTATTTAAAAAACGCAGTCGGCGAAGAATGGCTGTGGACACACACACGCGCACGCAATGCCTACTAGACACTATCTTCGAGTGTCTAAGGTCTCTCTGCAGGGGTTTGTCAGAAC
>NC_136488.1:78431240-78441240 GCF_053919585.1 Euprymna scolopes | reverse complement strand
TGCAGCCACGACGATGTCTGAGTTAACTAGCATTTGACACACTCTCTATTCCCCCTATTTCTACCGCGTCTTTTTCTCACCCCTCTCTCACTTTGTACTACTTTAGTTGTTCCATTCCCTTTATTCTGGGAAAAAGGCTAGATGAAAAATCCTTTTTATATAAAAAAAATGCCTACTAGATCTTAGCCAATTAGAAGCACTTTCGATAGACTAGCCTGATGACGTGTGGATCTCATTCCATTGAACGCTACAGAAACATGTATGCAAATTTGTAGCTAATAAAGTTTGTCTAAATACACCCCCACATACACGCACGCACACACATACATACCCACACACACACACACACACATACACACACACACATATATATATATACGCATATGCGTGCGTGTGTATCTGTGTGCATATGTATGTATATTTAAACCAATTTCTTTTAAGACTCATAGCAAGTTTTAATTTTTCCATCGCTGTTTGCTGGATCATCAAGCACGTTAGTAAGACATTTGCCTTAAAGGCTTCTATCTTGCAATGCATTCAGCGTAATAACCATACCATGATTAGGCGGTTTGGTTACAGCAAACAAGAGGAGAGCATACCCTCAGTCATACTCCATCAGGAGCTTGGTTATTGATAGGGTTTGGAAGGCCTTGCGCGCGCTCAGCGTCTCAGGTGGTTTGGCAATCCACTGGGTTCTATCTCTATCATCAGTTCAATATCATGCATGACTACCTAAATCAAGATGGTTCGGGCACGATAATAGAAAACCTCGGTAGAGTAGGTGCGAAGAGATGTGACTGCTTGCAGTATGATTCATATCAATTCTATGGATCGGACCGCAAGCATGAGACGTCACTGGTGTTGCCCATTCTGAAGTCTAGGACGCCGGCAGCATCCAAATGCCAAAACCGGAGGTACATACATACATACATACATACATACATACATACATACATGCATGGGTGTGTTTGTGTGTGCGTGTATTTGTGTATATACATAGGTGTGTTGTAAAAGCATTTGTGCGTATATATAGGCGTGAAAACGGCATAATCGTGCTGACACACCGATTTTCGTCAGATCATCGAGGTTAAGCCGCATTAAGACAGGTTAGTACCAAATGGGTGACCATTTGGGAATTCTAGGTGCTGTATGTGCTCTCCACTAATCTCGGCTTTTGTTTCCAATTGTCCTGTACATACACTTTAATTGCTACTATTATTTGCCAATGTCGACTCAAGCCAGGTGTGGTTGGAGATTGCTTACCTCCTACCACAAATAATTCGCGCGCAGAAACTCCTACGTGGGTGACCATAGTCTGCCAAAGACTAAAGAAGTGTGTGCGTGCGTGTAAATATATGTGCGTGCGTGTGTGTATATATGCCTCTGTGTATGTACGTGAGTATGTCTATTTTAGAAATCTTTCCAGACATGAATGCATTGATGTAAGGAGCTAACGAGCACGAAGGATGATTTTCGTAAGAACATCAGATGCTTATTAGCGTAAGGCGTGAACAAACAAAAGTTTATGTTGGGAAGAATGTTGATAAGAGGAGATTTCTAAAAGATTACTGTATTTGGTAAGGAGCTAGCGGTATAGAAAATTGTTGCAATGAAGCATCAAAGGAAGAAATTGATGGAAACCACTAAAACAAGGAATCAAACGAGTGGGAAATAAAGAAGCAGTGGATATGCCGGGCATTCCTAAAAAAACACATACCATATTAGCATTTATAGAAAAGACTGAAACAAGCAGAATCAGGAGAAGATATATATATATATATATATATATATATATATATATATATATATATAGGATGACCCCCCCCCAAAAAAAAAACGGGCCCAACTCTAATTAGGCCCCGTTTCTTAGTTTTTTTGTCCGAATGAAATGAAACTCTGGTCATAATTAGTTTATTATATTCAAAACATCACATCAAAACACTAGGGTCTTTGGCTTTTTTTTTCTCCGTTCTACAGCATATGTTCTACATGGCCTCCATTTAGCTTCTTTTTTTTGGTCACCCTGTATATATATATATATATATATATATATATATATATATATATATACATATATATATTTATATATATATATATATATATTCCTATGGTCATATGAGGGAAATGATTAGCTATAAATTATAGCATATATGATTTTATTTCTGAGTGTATGCGTATTGGTGTGTTCAAAGATGGAACCGTTAGTGATGTTTTTACTGATGCAGATATCTGACCCGGATAATAGGAAAATATAACAAATGTATCAATTCTTGCAAATGAATGTTAAAAATTAAAATAAAAAAAACCTAGCACAATTAAAAGATTGATCGCCCAATAATGATAAGGTTGGCAGTGTTAGAAGAAAATATGCAGATTATATAAACAGGCAAATCTACAGTGGCAGAAACGATATGAACGTGTTATCGGACAGGGAACCAGTTAAAGTGGAATCGATAATTGCTAGTATAATACACTAAAGAAACCGTAATTAAAGAGAAACAAGTATTATTTGTGCAACAGAAATAAATTCACAGACACACATACACACACACCCACACACACACATATATATATACATATATATATATATGTATACATATATCTATGTATATATATCCACACATATATATGTGTGTGTGTGTGTGTGTGTGTGTAATATACACGATTCGTCTCGTATCTGTTAAGCTTTATAATAAATAGATGAACAGTTTAAGAAAAATGCGATTGGCGATACGTGAAAGAGAAAGAGAGAGAGAGAGAGAAGAAAAAGATAAAAAGAGAAATAGAACTTCTATTAACAACCGTTTTAACATAAATAGTCACTTACACTTATCTCTCTCACCTCCCTCTCTCTCTCCCTGTCTGTCTGTCTGTCTCTCTCTCTCTCTCTTTCTCTCCCTCTCTCTCTATATATATATGTATATATATATAGAGAGAGAGAGAGAGAGAGAGAGACAGAAGGAGGGAAAGAGAAAGAGAGAGAGAGAGAGAGAGTAAATATTTATTTATGAAAATATATCCACCATGAATATTTTCATAATTTTCAGCTTAGCACTACTCAAGAACTGAATACTGAAAATCGATACATGAAATATACCATTTTATAAAATATATTGTAAAATTATATATTTATATATGCATCTATATATATATATATATATATATATATATATATATATATATATGAGAAAATTTGATTCTATTAACTGTCTATATAATAATTTATAAAAGATTCATTAGAGGAGAAGCACACAAACTTGTGTTATAATGATATGAAATAAAAATTAACAGAACTAATATTATTATAAAAGTAATAGATGCAGGTAAAATTAACAATATCAGTTTTAAGTAGGTCTATATATATATATATATATATATATATATATATATATATATATATATATATATATATATATATACATATATATATTATATTATAGGTTGCTTATTATATTATATTTTCTTACAGCTTGCTCTTCTTTATCTGGTAGAACTCATCTATTCGTATAGTTTGTTTCTTCCTAAAAAAATCATTTTTTTTTTAGTTAACTTTATATCTCTATATGTATGTTATATATAAGTATTATATGCACACGCACACACACACACACGCACACAAATATGGTTGTGATTACACTCGAAACTAACATAAGAATTATATTTTGCTTAAGACTTTTACTGTTGAAACACGGTATACGTATCACATGTCATATATATTAATTTTTGGTAAGAAACAGAATCAATGGAAATCGATAACTAGTGTTACGCTTCGTGTAAATGTACTCAGAACTATTATAAAAAGAATATTTAAATTCATATCGAAAAATACCTTCATTTCTTTGTAAACAGATGGGCTACTTTTTCAGTTTATTTTAAAATATCATTCATCCGCTAAAAACCCAATTATTCTAAAGCGCAGCTCAATCGCAGAACTAAATATTATGTTAGATACACGTTTTGTCTTTACAGTATATTAAAAGCTAAATTGGATTCTCTCAGTTTTAATAAATCCAGCATGTATATATGTGTGTAGAAGTCAGTATTTAAACCCACCGTTGAAGATAATGGATAATACTTTATATGCAATACAAGCAATGATTACAGAATGAAAGTAAGAAAGCGAAAGTAAAAGAACGCTGCTCCTTACTCGCTGCTGCTGCTAATATTTGCTTTTGGTAACAAATGCCACTGGTTGTAGTAGTCGCAGCAGTTCACAATGGAATATCTGTTGTAAATTCCGGAGTAATGATTAAACTATATATATATATATATATATATATATATATATATATATATATATATATACATATATATATATACATATATATATATATATATATATATATATATATATATATATATATATATATATATATATAGAGAGAGAGAGAGAGAGAGAGAGAGAGAGATTATTAAACCTTTAAATTTACGATCGGAACAATTGCATTTCGAAAGAAATAGTTCGTAATAGGAGGGAATATGGAGTAAGGGGGTGAGTAAGAATTTGGGGTCATTCAAGGTTTAGAAATTTAAAAAAAAAAAAGTGCATTTCAGTGAGAATTAATTTAATCATAATCTACTTATTCGAGGAATGTCAGTTTACGGACGGCGGAGGTGTTTTCTTTAGCGTGTAGAAGATCTGAACAGAGATAACGAAAGCGAAATTGAAAGTGAAAGTGAAAGTAAAGTATTCTGTTAAGCAACATGATGACGATGGCAGAGAAAGTGCGAAAGAGAGAATACAAAAAAGTAGCTGAAATAAAAAGAAAGCGAGAAAAAAAGAGACAGGTTGACGGGTGTTTCGATGATAGGTAATGCTTGATTTCGAAATTAATTCACCCGATTCCTATGCTAGGAATCGGTCGCTCTATTTCTTTTAAAATGATGGTGCTTTTTATAACGCTAACCGCTTATGTTAGAACAAATATTACATTTGCATACGGATATATAAAAAGAATATCTCACCATTGTGAGAAGGAGATGGGGCCTTCCAGGTTATCTTCTTCCTAAGGGTTTTCCTTCAGTCATTTTTCTCGTCCATTTAGGTGGGGGTCCTCCATTTTGTGCCATTTGAAAACGTATTGTCCTCACTCTTTTCACAGACGTATGACGCATAATTTTACCGAATTTCCGATATCTGAACACTTTAAATATATATATATATATATATATATATATATATATATATGTGTGTGTGTGTGTGTGCGTGTGTGTGTATGTGTGTATATGTGTGTATGTGTGTGTGTGCGTGTGTGTGAAGCACAGTACTTAGCTTTGTGCCATTCGCAGACTGGCTCTGTTGAAAGGTATAATAAAATTGATCGGTATTTGTAATATCCGTTCGCGCTGAAGCGAAAACGGAGAAGGGCGGTTTGATCATGAGACAGGCATCAGAATAGTCGCTCTGAGAAGATGTTGCTTGACACCGTGGTAAAAATTAGTCACTGTAGATTTTTTTCCTCGTCAAATTGGTTCGATTCTGGTTTGAAACAAGAAATCAGGAAAATTTTTTTTTTTTTTTTTTTTTTAGTTTTAAGATTCAAAATTCAAGTTGACGAACTGAAGAAAGCTCATGGAGTTTGTGTTTCGGCTGGATGTCTCGCATGAAGAATGGTCTCCATCCATCATTGCAGTTCTTTTTTTTTCTCGGTTACTGGCGAGTTCACGACATAGTAGTCGCGTACGAAAGCGGGCGAACCATTAACGTTAGACGGCGATTGAGCGTAAAACAAAGGGGGTAGCGACGTTATTAAAAAATATAAATTAATATATATATATATATACATATATATATATATATATATATATATATATATATATATATATATATGTGTGTGTGTGTGTGTGTGTGTGTGTGTGTATGATGAATTACTATGGAAGGGAGGAGAGAGCGCGAAGCTTGTGACGTTCTAAGGCATGAACGAACGAATGCAGTTAATGTTAGAAGTTGTTGCTATTGCATCTGCTTCGTCGCTGCATTTTTTTGTTGCAGCGATGATACAGCCACTGCTGCTGGTTGCTGTTATTCTCTCCTCTCTTCCTTTTTCTTTTTCTCCTTCTCTTTCTTCTTCGTCTTTCTCTTTCGTTTTTTTTTGTTGTTGTTGTTATATTGTTGTTGCTGTTATTAACCCTCTATTTCGTTCATCGTCATCTTTGCTTTCAACCCGGCTTCTCTCGTCGACGTCGATGGCGCAGCTACCAGTCACGGAATGAGGAGTGGGAGTCGCTGCCAGTCGATGGGTAAAGCGGAAAAGCAAGGAGGAGGAGGAGGAAGGAGGAGCAGGAGCAGAGGGGGAGGTGTGGAGTAAAAGTAATAGGTAGAGTAATGAGGAGGAAAGGCAGAGTGCGGTCGGTGTTTTTTGAAAGAAGACGATGAAAAAAGAAAGTAGGAGGAGGAGAACAAGGCCAAGGGAGAAAAGAACGTTGAGCCGTGAAAGAGAGGGATAGTCCGCGAGATGGGATTATCGGAGTTGGAGGAAGAGAGAAGTACAATGTCATGACGTGTTGAGGTACACGTAGTAGTAGTAGTAGTAGTAGTAGTAGTAGTAGTAGTAGTAGCGGTCGTAGCAGGTGACGAAAAAGGGGAAAAGCGAGGAGAGAGTTGATAGAGAGATAAGATACATGAGAAAGAGTCGGAGAAATAGAAGGAATTAACGCTAGACGAAGTTCGGGGAAGAGGTAAAGGAAACAGAAAAGAGGGAGAAAAGGGTTTCATTAAAGTAAGGGGTGGAGTGAAAAAAGGAGAGGATGAGATGATAAAATTAGGAGGCTCTTTCTTTTTTAAAGCAACGGCTGGAGAGTGATAGTAGTTGGGAGTTGCAGTGGAAGGAGAAAGAGAGTGGGGGAAGGGAGAGGGGCACAGTGGTGAGGAAGAGGAAGTGGACGTGTGTAGAAAGTAAAGGGAAAAGGAGGAGATATAGAAGAAGAGGGAGGGGGTAGAATAAATTGTGGAACAGGTTTGCCGGTTTCTGAGAATGGTGCACCCCTTTTGACGAAAGTCAAAGAATGTCTGCGACATATGACAGGAAAAGAATAAACTTATTTCTCTTTGGTTAAAAACTGCGTTTCAAAGATATGTCGAAACAGCCAACTAACATAATAGCATCTTGATTAAAGCTCCGTCATTTATATTTCGCACCAACTTCACAGATAACTGTTCAATATCCCCCAATATATAAATAGATACTTATACCCCCATATATATATATATATATATATATATATATATATATATATATATATATATATATATATATATATATAAAAGCTTTTAGCATCACAGACATTAAGAAGTATGCTGACAATATTTTTGAAATCGGCACAACGTAAGCAACATTTAATTGGGTACTAGTTGAGCGTACTACCGATTATCAGTATTTGTTACGGACAGTCTGAGTGAATCATAAGATTAGCATCGTCATCATCATCATCATCAATAATAATAATAATAATAATAATAATAATAATAACAACTACAATTATTATTATTATTATTATTATTATTATTATTATTATTATTATTATTATTATAGCATCAATGTCGCCGGATAACACGGAATTTTCGTGAAGGGCCAATGAAGATGGAAAAAAACGATGAGGAAAGCACTAATCAGACCTACACTGGAATAGTGAGCAGAGTACTGTGATCTTGGGTAAGCTTATTGCCACTCAGACCCCAGAGCTAACCAATTGTTAGTGCCAGCGAGAAACCAATTCTTAAGTGTTGTTGCGCTTAGCCAACAAGTTACAAAATATGTCTAGAATACGTGAAATGTGAGGTGATCTGTTGCCAATCAGACTCCAGGGAAGACCAAAAATTACTATCAGTGAGCAATCACTTATTACCTGTGCGAAAACCAGTGAGTAAAAATAAAACCACAATAGTAACTAGTGTGTCCTGTATAGTATATAATGCTACCCTGCTTATAGGAGTTTATCTCGAAGATTCTTGTAACAGTTTGTGAGATGATTCCATTATATAGACATCAAACCCCATGATATTATTATACCACTATTGTTCAAACAGAAATACATCTATTTAAATACCTGGCTCATATAGATTCAGAATATCTAAAGGTAGGCGGGTTTATCTCCATAGTCTTGCAGGAATTCTATGGATGTTCGGCGAAAAACGCAAACCCTAGAATATAATCGAAATCTCTGTGGACACAACACATGCTACGCTTTGATCATAGCCTATATGTTAGTTCGAGTAACACTTTCAACTAAACAACGATATTATATGAAACTTAAAATGAAAATACGGCGATTGAATTAAATAAATATTTATATAAATAATGATAATAATAATAATAATAATAAACACTGAAACAGTATAATTGTAAATCAACTCACCTGCGCTCCTACCCCCTCCCAGATGTTTTTGTGTGTGTCACCAAAAACTAACGCCACACCAAATAAACGAGGAGAGAAAGCAGACCTCCGACAGATAAGTGAAAAGACGACTGAGACCGGGGGGGGGGGATTTTGCCACCCAAATTCCAGTGAATACCAATAGTCGCCGCCAACAAGAGATAAGGGTAAGCCGTTGTTACGATAACGCAAATTCATCTGCAAAGAGGTGGAGAGTATTGGAAATAAGGGAAGACTTGTTGTCATTCAGCCTCCAGAAAATGCCACAAGTTGATGTCAAAGGACATTCTTTGATGATGGTCTGTGCAATTGAGTAAACAATAATAATAATAATAATAATAATAATAATAATAATAATAATAATAATAATAATAATAAAGAAAAAAACGCTTTAAAATAACCGTGCTATTCGAACGCACACGCGCGCACACACGGACACACTAGACATGGACGCACACGGATCAACACATACAGTCACGCAACAGCGCCACACTCACACACGCACCCGTCTGAATGGGAACGCTCGGTTCCCAATCTTTGGGAAACTCTGGTGTCGCACTGTTTCTATTAAATAGCATAATACTTCTAATACAAAATAAATGGCACAATTAATTAGGGAATGCTGTGCTTAATTTTAATATAGAGTCTTAGTTCTTAGACAGCAGGCCAATAACAATATATTTATATACATATGTATATCTATAACAATATATGTGTATATCTATATAAATCTCTCTTTCTCTCGCTATATATATATCACTATCCATTTATCTATCTAGATTTATATATATATATATATATATATATATATATATATATATATATATATATATATATTAATGATGAGACGATTTAAAAAGTTTTTCCCCATACAATTACGAATTCCGATCTTGATTCTGAACTCGCCTAAAGAGTATAAAGTTGTTTTTTGAGAGGTAATATGCGATATAATTTTTAATCTATTCATCCATCTATATTTCTATTTCTCTTTCTCTCTCTTTTCCTCACTCTCTCTCACTATATATATATATATATATATATATATATATATATATATCTTCAATGGGAAAATTCTTAATGTTTTACCTTTATGTATTGTATACAAGATTCTGATGCATTCATACTTAGATTTGCATCTGTATATTTAATTCGTGCCAAAAATATATATTCAGGTGTTTAGCAAATAAATAAATAAATGCATAACTAAAATAATCATTATTGGAATCGGAAACGTGGCTCATTTTTTAGATTCCGAGACTGAGAACAATACCCCAAAAAGTTCCGAGTTTTCCGATTCAAATCTAATCGCATGTAATTACGATTACAGCTGTTAACTGCTACGTGTGTGCCGGGTTCGACTTCTCTCGGGGCTACTAGTCGTTTTCATGGAACTTGTTTTAGAACAGACATGAATCAAGTTAAGTGTTAAATTGTAGTAAAAAGATTGGATTCATTCTTTAATCATGCAACTGGTTTAGACGCAAATTTTGGTAAAAAGACTATTATCCCGCATATATCGGTATTGTTTTCTATCTTCTATGAATTTTTTTGCCAGTTATCGTAATAAAACACGAATCAGTATAAGTGCGATTATGAATTATGCAAACTTTGCTTCAACTCTAGATCC
>NC_136488.1:78423740-78426240 GCF_053919585.1 Euprymna scolopes | reverse complement strand
AAGCTAAATGGAGGCCATCTAGAACATATGCTGTTGAATGGAGAAAAAACGCCAAAGACCCTCGTATTTTGATGTGATGTTTAGAATATAATAAACTAGTTATGGCCAAAGTTTCATGTTATTCGGACAGAACACTCAGAAAGATAAGTATATATATATATATATATATATATATATATATATATATATATATATATATATATGTGTGTGTGTGTAAGTGTATATATATATATATATGCACACCCCACACACAACACACACACATATATATATATAGGTACGTAAGTAGATAAGTAGATGCATATATACGTGAGTGTAAAGCTAGATATAGCAAAATCAAAAGTGATTAAAGTTATAACAGATTTACTTGCCGAAAAGTACCGGTATGTATATATATATATATATATATATATATATATATATATATATATATATATATATATATATATATATGTGTGTGTGTGTGTGTGTGTGTGTGTGTGTGTGTGTGGTAGAAAGAGACGGAGAAATAAATATATAGAGAGGGATATAAAATAACTGTTTAATTTTTATGAGAATGATGTCAGTATGGTCTGATTGAAGAGATCGAAAAATAAATTAACACAAAAAATCCTCATAATGTATGAGGTAGGTATGTAAAATTTCCTAAATTATAATAAAACAGTGAATAATTAATCTATTAATTGTAATTGCATCTGCTTGTATAAAATATATAAAGTAAAAATGCCTGTTTCAAATTACAGCGTAATAGCGTGTCCAGTTGTATTAGGCTCGTCTGAGAAGACACGAAATCTATTACTAAGTCGTGGAATGTTAAAGGCTAGAAAGGTGAGACGATAAGACAAAATGGCGGAATTCGGGATTCACAATGTGACAATCTGACGTCATCTGGCCGGTTCCCTACGATAAATTAATATACCATTAACCATATTTAGAGTTAAACAAAATGCACATTTCATGTCTTTTCATTTATAGTATTTTTTTTTTTTTTAGTTTTAACCTACTTATTTAATTATCAGATTTTAATTGTTTTGCAGGGAACCAATTTTATTCCTGGCGAATATTCGCCATTCTGCCAAAATTATTTTTCAAATTAAACAAAAAATACGTAACGCCTGTTTATTCAAGCCTATTTAATAAAATGAATAAGCATTCCGTGATTATTTGAAACAAGCACACAAATAACTCTCTCTCACTCATTAAACACACACACACACACACATATATATATATATATATGTGAGTGTGTGTGTGCGAGCGCGCGTATGTGCGTAGAATTGAACCAAAAATCTGACAATTGACAGCTGGGCATATGAAACCGGCGGTAATGTGGAACAATTAGCGGGATATGCTTCTATCTATCTATGTATCTATCTATCTATGTATCTATCTATCTATCTCTCTCTCTCTCTCTCTCTCTCTCTATATATATATATATATATATATATATATATATATATATATATATATATATATATATATATATATGCAGGGTGTCCATAAAGTCCGTGTGCGCCTTAAAATATTTATAATTTTATTTGTCATTGCAACACAAATAACATGTAAAAAGGATATATATATATATATATATATATATATATATATATATATATATTTCATCAGTGGTGAAAAAAACCGGACTAGAGTGCTCAATGTGTAGCCAGAGCAGTATATATATATATATATATATATATATATATATATATATATATATATATATATATATATATATATTCATTGACACAGTATAATTTTCCAAGTGTCGTGTGCTATGTAAGATACATTTTGTATGGATAGTTAAAACTTGTTAAATGATGTAATGAGTTATTCCCAGCATACCAAGTTCTCATATACAGCATGACAAGGAAATAGAATCTTTAAAGATCTCAATCGCTAAAGTAATTACAGGTTTAAAAAATACCTGGCGTATATACCAGATGACCCAAGGGGAAGGTAGATTCAAACAGTTGCACGGATAGATCCACATAGAATCTTAATAAATATATCCTGGTTAAAATGAATGAAATAGCAAGCGAATATCTGATAGATATCCGGAAAGATGCCACATTCCCGGCTAGAACATAATGGCTATAGTTTATAAAATAATATCAAAATGAATTTACTATATTTGATGAGTCGACAATTATAGTATCTTAATTAATTATGATTTTCGAACTTTACAAATTCTCAGATTCATGATATTATAATTATGTTATATACGTGGGTCATACCACCTGTGATAAAGAAATATCATTATATAATCAACAGCTGGTAGGGCTTTAAATACGAAGTCGAAGGTATGTGCTCAACAAACGGGTGAACAAGTCTTCATCATTCGGTTTAGGCAGCATTGCTTTGGTTTAGGTTAGAAATAGTTTGGTATCGATCTAGAAGCTTCACCCCCAGGAATTTCCATTTCTCTGTTTCAAGAAGTATAATTTCTTAGTATTACGGAGGAATGCAAACGGACTGGTAAGGTACGTTAGCCAGAATGCTATTC
>NC_136488.1:78396240-78421240 GCF_053919585.1 Euprymna scolopes | reverse complement strand
ATATGTATATATAAACATATTAATACATACATACGTTCATACATATATGCCTACATACATACATACATACATATATACATTCGTGTGTAATGTATATATATATATATATATATATATATATATATTATTGCGATTAGTCACATATTTTTAGATATTGGAAAACGCCCGATTTGTAATTTCAAATAACTGCTGAACGCGGTTTTAATCTACACTTATTTAAATACCCCAGTTGATGTTAATTGTGCATTTGTTTGATCTGAATACACTCTGAAACCCTAGTAACATTGACATTTTTCATTCGTGCACATTTAATGAATATATGAACTTACATCAAATGAGTTTGTGTGTGGCATTGTTTCGAATCGAGTACTGGATACGTATGTTGGTTAATTGTTAATTATTGCATAATTTACAGGTCCAATAGTACGAGCGTTTTAAATAAGAGGCATACTGTGGCGTAATTTATAAACATGCAAAATGATTGAATAACTTTGTTGAATTGCATCGTAATTTTTTTTTGTTTGAAAATGACCAATGTCCGACCCATCTGGTCTGTTGTAATTTTGTATATTTTTATACCGATTCTTGTTCAGACTTTGTATTTTTTTAAAAATCTTTTTTCCACGTTCTCTTTCTTTACTTTTTCCTTCATTAGCTTCCAAGAATGAAAGCTGGCATATAATGGTGGTTTCAATTATAGGTAATATTTCTTCGCTACTTTCGTGAAGGTTTTTTTTTTCTATAGTTTCGTAGAAAAGTCTTTGGTTGTGGAAATGACGTCAACAATAGCCATGAATCGAAAGCGATAGTGAAAGTGAAAGCAAATTTCTGGTCAATAGCAACCAAGTGGGAGAACACACATGAAATCAACAGCGGCAGAGTTTAATGTTAGCAGCGACGGCGGTGATCACGGCGACGACTACGACGAGATGTAGGTAGACGGCTAGATGAGGTGGGTGATATGATAGTGGGCAGGTAGGGGTCCGGGAGTGGCGCCAACTGTGGTAAGGCAGCCACAGCAACAGAAATGAAGGGAGTAAAAGGGATAGGCCGGAGGAGATAGGCACAATGATACTGAAATAAAGTGATGTGTCGGTAAGCGAATGACAAGAGAAAAAGTGACGCCGGTTGATATAGCTCATAGAAGACGACAAAAACGGACAAATAAATAGATATAGAGATGATGGGACGGTTAAAGAAACGGAAATAGAGAGGCAACTATGAGAAAAAAGAGAGGGCGAGAGATTGATAGACGGATAGAACGATAAATGGATAGATAGACACACAGACACAGAGCGATAGAGAGAGAGAGAGAGAGAAAGAGAGATAGAAAGAGACAGTGATACAAAGGGAAAGAGGTAAATAGAAAGAGAGTAGGAGGAGATGGGAAGTGATTGAGAGCAAGGAGGATTGTGCAATAGAATATTAAAACTAGCAATTATTAAATATTAATTCAGAAATAGTAGTTATAACTTCACGTAGTAGTAGTAGTAGTTGTAGTAGTAGCAGCAGCAGCAGCGGCTTCGCTGTTGCAATAGAATACTATAGAACTAATTGTGGGGGTGAGCGGTAGTCGGTAATCGAATAGAAAGATTGTAGCTTCACCAGGTGGAGTAGCAGCAACTTTTGGATATCGTGTTGCAGTTGTAGCAGCAGTAGCAGAAATAAGAAATAGAATTAAACATAGTTTTTCAAATCTTATTCTGAGGAAAAGAAGAATTGTAACGCGAAATGGGTAAAGGAGAGGAAAAGATAAAACACATAGAAGCATCGTAATTATTTCTAATACAAGAGGGGGTTCATGTCTAAGCATTTCTTCTTCGTGTCTCTACGATCTCAAAGTCGGGGGAGTTCCATCTCTTTTTCCGTTTTACCTTTCTTCAATCTATACCTATCCATCAATGTCTCCCCATCTTTCACACACACACACACACACACACACACACACACACACACACACACACACACACACAGCCATCAATATAAAGCTGTGTTGTCGAATCACAGTTCTTTATTGTAGATAGAGATCGTGAATATTTTATAGTTGAACAAAGAGAAACAAAACTTAATAAACATAAAAGGGGACTAGATATGTAATAAGAAGGAATGTGATAAAAAAATAAACACACACACACACACGCACACACACACACATATATATATATACAATATATATGCGTATGAATGTATATATATATAGAAAATGATGTTGCATATAGATGTATATGCGTATATATACAGATATATAAATTAGTGATGGGACGATTCTAATATTATCCCGATTCCGATACAATTACCGTTCCCGTACTAAATTCCCGATTCCGATACAATTAACGATTCCGATTCCGATTCTTGCGAAATCTCTAAATATTTAACTATAAAAGTATTATTTTGTCCCGATTACTGTAAAAACACATCTTAAATACGCCTACATTTTTTCAAACATAAAAACACACTTGTGAGGGGGTGATCTAGAGATTGGAAGTTTTGATAAATAAATTTTTATTATTATTTGTTATTACTACAAGCAGTGGACGATGTTTCTTAAACCAAAATCAAATAAAAAAAGATAATTTAAGGAATCGGTTTAGGCATCGGAAAAAAGCTAAAATTTTTCCGATTCTGATACCGATTCTGATACCGATTCTGATACCCTCAACAGCTTTGATTTTTCCGATTCCTGATTCCGATTAATCGTCCCAACACTAATATATATATATATATATATATATATATATATATATATATATATATATATATATATATATATATGCTGTTTCGTTGTATAACTCATCACTTCGGGTACACTAGCACCTTTCCCAAGCCGGGAATTAAAACTACAAACATCGCGTTGATAGTCGGCAGTTCTACCATCTGCTCATGCGATCGCTGCTCGCGAATGACCTCAACACATGTCCATTTTAATAAAGACTCGCTACATATATATGCATATATACACATACATATACATATATATGCATATATATATATACATAGATATAATTGTGTAAAAATGCACACGTATACATATATATACATACACACGCACTCATATATATATATGTGTGTGTGTGTGTGTGTTTGCGTGTGTGCGAGTGTGCGTGCGCACGCGCGCGTGTGTGTGTGTGTGTCAGGAATCAGTCTAAAAAAAGGCAGTAGATATGTAATAAAGAAATTAGTACCGAAAGCACACACACCGCAACACATATACGTGCAGATACATACACACGCCGTAATATACATACACATACGCACAGACACAGAAACATACACTCATATATGTATATATATATATATGTGTGTGCATATATATGCAAACAGGCAATAAGATGTTTCATATACATGTGAACACACACACACATTATATATATATATATATATATATATATATATATATATATATATATATATATATATTCATAGGGCTCTCTACGTAGCCCGATTTCTAAACATGCTTAAATACGATATCTTAATTGATAAATATTTCGTATTTGTTGTTATGAAGTTAATTCTCTTTTACTTATGACAGCGTGCTAAATATATATTAGAAACTCAAAAGTAAAAAACATACATACTTAGTCGCTATTAACTAGGATTCATACTAATACTTAGCCCTCCGGCCTTACTGGCTACTCTTTTAGCTATCGTAACGTGAGTCAGAAAAAGCTTAAAAACAACCTACTTAACGCATACATGTGTATATATTTCACATGCGGACAAAACACTTTAAGTGGACTTATGCCTGCCCAGTATCGTTCATTTCAATTAAGACATTTTAGCAGCTATTTTTCCTAGCTATATACATATAAAAGTGGCCCACAAAAAAGCAACCGCCCATATATATATATATATATATATATATATATATATATATATATATATATATATATATATATATGTATATATATATATGTATATATATATGTATATATATATATGTATATATATATATGAGAATAATGGAAATAGTATTTCGTCGAAATAAAGACGAAACGTTGATGAACACATAATCCGTCTATTTCGTTTATAAATATATATATATATATATATATATATATGTATACATATATATATATATATATATATATATATATATATTTTGTCGCTTTTTTTTTTTCGAAGAGTTAAATCTACTGAAACTCTGGTATTTATAAAATGTACTCGTAAACAGCAGAGCGTAATTGTAGTATGTTTATTTATTCATACAATATGCGCATATATGTTTCTACATATGCGCATATATGTTTCTACATATGTGCATATATGTTTCTGCTGCGATTCCCATTGTAACCCATTATCATTGGACTGGATTCTTCCAGATAAACACCATTTTGTAGAAAGAATTACTATAAAAAAACTTGGTTTCATAGTAAGAATATGTCCCGATGACGCTTTGTTTTTTAAAAGAAACATGCATAAATATATGTAACCACTGATGTTTCTATAGCTAAAAACTGTGTATTAGTATATATGATGATAATTTTTATAAAATGTATAATACTTATTGTTCTCATGTTTTTCTCACTCATAGTATTGTCATTTTTGATGTGATGATTAAAACAATTGTTGTTATTGTTATTATTATTATTATTAGTAGTAGTAGTAGTAGTAGTAGTAGTAGTAGTAGTAGCATTGAATTTACTCTAATGACTCTTCAGTTATTTGTTTATTTATTTATTTTATAAACTTTCTTTTTCTTTCTTTCTTTACCCCTCTGTCTATCTCCTTTCCTCTCTTGATTTCCCTTTATTTTACCTATCGCGTTTTCTTTAAGCAAATCCGTATATTTTTCCTCGTAGAGTAGAACAAAGGGACACTGCGTCACTCGGATACTGTTTTTTTTTTTCAGGTTACAATGCTGAATACGAAGTTTTTCCGGCCTCTAGTTACGAGATTTTCCCCGCCTTACGGTGATAATTATTTTTTTGTTTGTTTGTTTTTTGTATTATGTACTGTATTGTATTTTGTTAATATCGTATCCCGGGGTTCTACTGTATATCTTTCTTCATCTTTGTTTGCTTTTTAACATACATGTACGTTTTATTTTTCCTTTTCCCCCCTTTTTTTGTTTTATAACTTTTTACTTAAAAGAAATTCGCCACCCATTTTTTTCTATAAATCTCCTGGTCCTGGATATGACCTTAAACTATATCCGATGGTGAGGCCCCAGCTTGCGGGATTTGGGAAGTGTTGAGCCACCCTTTAATTGCAATTACTCCCAGGTTCACTCTGACCATAGTGGTAGTACCTGTTTGGGTCCCAAGTACGGGTTAAATAGAAACCGACTTGAAAAAAACATATTCTATTAACATATTTTCTTCAAAATCGCTGGATTCGGCATTAAATAACCTGAAAAGGGTTGATATGCTGTAAAACAAAAAATAATCAACCATCTTAATCTCCCGTTTATCTATTTTATTTCTATTCATACAACGACTCGTATTTTCTTTTTCTTCACCCCTTACGTGTATATTGTTTTTTTGTTTGTTTTCTTCTGCCTTTACTTTACTTCTCTTCTTTTTCTCCTTTCCTTCTTCTTTCTTCTTACATAAACGCATGCCTTTCTTTCTCATCTCTCCTCTTCCTCTATCCTTTGTTAACTCCTTTCTTTACCTATTTTTGTTCTTTCATGCACATTTCACCTGTCCTCGTTAGCAGAATGAATACTTGCATCTAATTTCCAGCGCTAGAAATTCCCCCTGGTAGGAGTTCTCTCCTCCTGTTTCTGCTATGGACGACAGTGACGGTGCCGGTGTTGGAGAGACGGGCTATGGCGGACGTAGGTGGAAATGGGTGATTGGCATGCTACGAACGTCGTGTGCGGGGGCTGATGGTGGACAGTTAGTAGTTGCACGTTATTTTGATCAGCATGAGGGGTAAAAGGTGAACCAAATAACAAGCGTTTGTTTCTCACACCAACCACACTACCCGGTTTTATAGTCTATTGTCTTATGCCAATGCAGAAGAAATACAGGGGATTCGCGTTTGTGGCAAGGTTATCCGTAATAAGCTTTCTTGAGACATTTGTGAGTCGTTCACCTCTCTCTCTCTCACTCTCTCTCTCTCTCTTTCTATCTATCTATCTTTCTCTCTCTCTCCACACACACACACACACACACACACACACACACGGACACACACATATTATTCTATACTACTAAATAGGAAAACCCGATTTTTTTATTCAAATATAAATACCAATGACAGAAAATATATTGGATAGCTCGATAGTGCAATAACAGAGCTGTAGATACTTATTTTTATATAATATACCGCTTCAGTGAGAACAGATACTCATTTTTGCGTTCATCGAGAAAAAAGATGGTTTTATTTATTAGACAAGCGTACAATTGTTTCAACTCATCAATGATATTTATATATACATATATATGTATATATATGTGTGTGTGTGCATATATATATATATATATTATACACGCATATATATATATATATATATATATATATAAATGGAACGTTGTGTGTGTGCGTATAAGAGTTCCTTCCCTATAAATTTGGAAAGGGATGGGCCGATTTAAAAAGAAAATTCCTACGAAGTTATTTGATATGTTTGGAAGTCTTCTTGCGTAGTTTTTTTTTTAATCGGAATACGTCTGCTAAATATCGGAAATCGATAATCGATATCCGCGATTAAGGAAGAGAATTCGATTTTGACAGAAGTAAACATCTTTATACAACCTACCATCAGATGTGCATATGAGAAATTTTATCACCGCACAAGTAGAAGGGACCAAAATAAAAATAAACTCTAGATTCTTTTCTAAGACAGGGGCGCGTTCCAAAATAAATGTTACCTTTTAGAACATAATTAAACCATGATACTTGACTTTTGCATTTTAAACTTTAACTGAAGAGCTTATTTCCATATACGTTTTAAAAATCAGCATATTTTTTACAGCGGAATGTAAACTACAATGTATTGTGGGGCAACTCACTGTGGGAAGCGTGTGAAGCTGGTACACTACGAAGGGGTCCCTTACTAGAGCAGGCAGTCAATCGATTTGACTAAAAAATGAGCGATTTCATTAGTTTTATGACCATAAAAAGCATGTGGGAGTCGAACATTTGTTCATCCTTATTCAATTCCGGACAACATCGCACTTTTCTCAATAACTACGCATTGGATTTTTTAAAAAGGTTTTCACAAACATTAAACATGATAAGAGTAAAAAATAGCAGAACGGATATTTAGGGAAAACTCCAGTTGCATCCCCCCTAGCGTGCTTTTCGAGTTAAAATGGCTAAAAACTGACACTTTTGTGCTTATTAAAAAAAAATTGTTGCCTTTTATAAAACTTTCTATAAAGTTGTAACTAACTGATTTCTATACAATTTTGTTTGTCTATAGTTCGCGATAACTCGTGGGTCTGCCTCAGGGACTCTTTTAGATGTAATAAAAACACTCTATTTTTTTAAACTATTTTACCATATTTGTCCAAAGTTTTCTGTGTATATCTATTAAGCAGTTTTGCATACTGCTGAACTCAAATTAAAAAAAAAATATGTTAAGGCCATGGAGACTTTTGGGACTAATTGGGAGGGGGTGATGGACTTAGTTATTCTTTGTTTGCATGGTGCAGAACTTAAATGTATATACGTTAAGGCCTAACATTGCACCGTTTGTTCATTTTCACCATGATTTGACGCCCCTGGGACTTTTGGTGCTAAATGGAGTGGGACAAATGCTGAACTTAGTCATTTTTTTAATTCCTCGTACACTGTGTACTCACGGGCGACCATGCATGCTTCACTTGTTTTTTTGAAAAATCCTCCCAGAAAAGGAGCGAAGCGACTTGATGTAAGGTACTAAAAAAATGATTATCAGAAGGATAGAAGATGCCTATTGGATTCTGTCTTTAAAAGACCGGAGTTCTATGGAAATGCAAGATTATCAACAGGAAGAAGATTCCACAAACCTGCAGTTCTTTAGAAGTAGCGATTGAAATAGAAAAACAAGATATCAAAACAACAATTTCATGAAGACCAATAAACCAACGAGTCACTCGAACTGAAACAAAAGAAGCAGGAAATAAATCAAACAATTCTGAAGAATACATGCCATAGTAGTATTTATAGAAAATGCTAAGACTAGCAAATTGAAGTCTGTGAGAGAAAAGTTGCAATAAAAAAGAAAGGGTGAGGCAAATCAAATTTCAGATACATTTCTGCATGAGTATTCATTAGCCTAAATATGACCACATTATTCCATACATAGTTGTATAGTAGGTTTGCAGGGGTAGAGGATAGTTTCAGAAGTGAAAATGTGTTTAGAGGGATAAAGAGAATCGAATTCACAGGGAGCAGAAAGAACAATGAATCTAATAGATGAATCCTAAAAAAGATTTTATGAGAAAAAATTACCAACAAGTTCTAAAAACGATTTCTCTCCATGAGAATCTTCCGAATAAAAGACTACAATTGAAAAACAAAAGCTCAGTCCAAAGTGAATGAAACAAAATAAGTCGTTTTATACCTCAATCCACAACTGAACACAAGTCATATTGAAGATTAGTTACACGTTTCAACTTTTTAATCGCGTATAACGATGGGAGTTTGTACAACTATAGTCTCTTAGGTTGAGATATTTGTTTAGTCTATTAGTGAGTTTATGACTATTCAATCTTGATTTTCCTTTGGATTTCTGTTTTGATAACCACCCAGGATTGACTTTCAGTCCATAGCTGAAATAGAAGATCTACGCCAAATCTGTTGATGTATTCGTTTATAAATTCTTGAATCACTTTATAAATTCTTTAGTCATTCTTTCGATCCAGAAAGTATTTGTTACATAGGGGTCATCACTTATCAAGGCACGAAGGCCACTCGAAGATAAGGGTTACTGAGTGTACAGTAGTCAATGGGATAACATAGTATCCGTTAGTAGTGGAAATTTGGTAAATTGGATTACTTGAGATGATTCATCAAGAATTTGTTTACGTTGGACTTGAAGACAACCACATTGTAGTCAGCTGGAAAACAGGCAAACGGAAGAGTTCCACAGGTGTGGAGTTCTAAGAAAGAAACTCTGTTCATGGAATCTACGTTTTGGTTTAGGCACAGATAAAAAGTGGGAAAACTTATTGATAGTAGTTTCAGGTAGACAGGTGTTTTTCGTGAAAGTTTGGTGAAGAGGATCATAGATTAGAGCTCACACAAGCTCGCAACCTCTCTTCTGTGAGAAAGAGGTTGCGGGGAAGAGAAAAGGGCATCCCCACTAAGCTACGAAGTCTATTTTGAACTCCGTAAAGGCAGGATAAGCTGCTTCTAGCAGCTCCTGCCCAGATGTGGCAACAGTATTCCATCCTTGTGTGTACTTGCCTTTTATATAGATAGAGAATTGCATCAGCGGTAGAAGGATCCTACCATTTTTCCAGCGACCTTGGAAACAGACTTGATGTACGTATTCCATTTCAGATCAGGAGTAAAGGCCAAGCTCAGAAGCTTGACAAAACGTGGAGCCTCCCTAAGACGAGTGCTATTCATTTCAATTGATGCCAGATGGGGATCAGAACGTTGATAATGTAAAAATATAAGCTTAGTTTTAAATGCATTAAAAGTAACCAGCCACCTCTTTCCCTATTGTATCACGTGTTCAGAGGAGAGAGAATCAGGGCGAACTTGGCCATTTATATCCTTTTGAGTTGGATACGCCATAAGAAGGAGAATTTTTATCACATGTATAGACTACTATCGTCATATTTGGACTGGTGAATATTTGCCTCGTTTCAGGTCTGCGATAATGTGCAGAAACGTATGTATAATTTGAACGGCCCCCCACCTTTGCTTCTCTTCTGCAATCTCTTCCCGCCTTCCTCTCTCTTTCTCTCTCTGTCTCTCTCTCTCGTAGACGTTATGTTGCTAGTCCAAGTCTTTTGCATAAGTACACTTATGCCATATATTCTTCTAGAGTATCCGATCTATATCCTGCTTTCTTTGTTCTAGCAAAGAAACTTTGTTCATGGAATTTGCGTTTAGTTTTAAACAGAGATAAAAAGTAGGGGAAATTATGTAAAGCGACTGTAGTTAGATGAGTATATGCTGTGAATGTTTTCCAGGGATCCAATAAATTAAAGCTCAAACATGCACTTGCCATGAAAATAACAAAAAAAGAATAGAGAATTGGGAGATGCACAAAAAATTTTCTGTGATAATTGGATTGGTTGTAAGGAGGAGAAAAAGACATCGCCTGCTAACCGGTTTTGAACTCTGCTAAAGCAGGAAAAGATGCTCCGAACAGCTTTTCCCTAGATGTGTCAACTTATAAACTCAAGATGAGAAGATACAATAGCGGAAAAGGGCATTCTGTAATGATACAAATAATAAAACATTGATTATTTAAAGCACGACCCAAATATATTACACGTTGCCATATTTATTTTTTTAATATTAATACTTTCTAGAATAAGAAAATCAAATTCACGTTTTGCAATAATCGACTTGTCTTATTTTCTGGCTATGATGTACATTAGGCATCTCCAAACCATTATGTTAAACGTCACCATTGTACACGTTAACTACAATGCCATCATTTCGTGTGTTTACTATAGTCAGGATCAATTTATATGGAAGAGCATTGACGCTACAATTTTTGCTATCGTATTTTCATATTTATATTTATATTATATTGATTTAAAAAAATTAATAAGACTTACCTTTTGTAAAACAAATAGATTTTTATTAACGAGCTCCATAGACGAGAAAATTAATTTTAAGGTCTTCTGTTGACACTTATGTATCTGAAGACAATGTTTCTTACAGGCCTCCGTACTTGGTTAGTAAAAAGGCACTAAAATTGATTATTTTTGTCGATTTTGTTTCTGCAATTTTTATTAGCTCAAGAGTCATATATTCTATTATATGAATGTATTTTTTATTAATGGACATCTGTTATAAAAAAATCGTTGTTTAAACTTCACATCGCGTAATATGTAAATTTAATATCATTTAAAGCTTTTTCGAAATAATTATTTTAAGAATTTTTTTTTGTTCTTCAAATAATTATATTGCCGAAAACATTATCAATAAAAGGTTGTTATTTTAAAAACATAATATTGATTTTATGTCCAATTTTAATTACATCTTTAATGTAAGTGAAATAAATAACATGATATATATATATATATATATATATATATATATATATATATATATATATATATATATATATATATATATATATATAACTATTTTGTAATTATTTGATCTTCTTAGTTTAAAAAAAAATGTTGGCATTTTTATCAACCCATATTTATTTTTTGTAGTTTTCGTTACAAAAAATATGGGGAAGTGGTTAGAACACATAAAAACATATTTCCTCTAATATATTTAACGAAATCCACTCTTATTATGTAAGTTTATTTCATAATGAATATATATATAAAATTTCCAGAAAATATGGCTATTATTTGATTTTTGCTAGATTTTTAAACATGGGTATGTTTACGGCTTCAAAAACGTCACTACATTGGAATGTTGTTTTAAAGCGTCGATAACGTAAACACGATTTTTGTCTCGCGTTTTCATTATTTTTGTATACTGTAATTTTTTTTTTAAAATATTAGGGTTTAGTTGAAGCTTGTTCTTTTAAATGGTAAACAAAGAAAGTCATGATGATAATATTAAGTTAAATTACAGTTACATCGTGTTACATACAAGGTGGTTAAAACTGTGGTGCGCGTTGGAGGTACCTAATGTACATTAAAAGTTGGCATTAATCGCAAACACAAGCTATGCCGCGCTGCTTATATAATCGGCAGTGTTAATTTCTAGATAAACATTTGAAAAAAATCCTAAATAATCGACAAAATAGAACGGGTAAAAATTTACGCTGTTATTATTTTTCCCTTACACCGGTAATAATATTGAGACAGACCCAATTTAGCAACCATTTGAGAGCTAAAAAGTTCAAGATAACCATAAGGAGAGTATCAAGTAGACCTTAGGTTTACATTCATCAGATCTATACCTCTCGCTGCCCTTATTTTGTTATTTGGTCTGCATTCACTGCGCGATGTTTCTGACAAGACCCAAAAGAAAATTGTTGTTTTCTGGGTCTTACTCTATATATTTTATGACTATTTTTTTTTTTTTACCTTGAAGTAGTATATTTTAACTTCTTACATCAAGTTGTTTTATGCCTTGGCTGGAGTAATTTTTATTATAAGATAATTCATCAATTTCTATTTACATATTACAAAACACGCTGTTCCTTACTTACACGCGAACACACTCACGCACAGTGACACGCGTAATAAACTAAAAATGGATTCATGAAGTAATAAAAATATAAGATTTATAAATACTCTTGAAATATGTGCTAGTAATGTGCTATCCATCAAAGCATCTTATCATATGATTCACAATGCTTCCATATTAAATATTATAACACTAACGTCGACCTATTGCTACTGAATAACTGACCGTTTTAACACGCGTGTCTTATACAGTTGAGTTCTCCGTACAAATCAAGAATGAGAAAAGGGAGGCAATCGAGTAAGTACAAAAATGTTCAACAACTTATGTAAATAATATGTAAAGATTTCTCAAACAATAGGATTTTTAGAAGAAAAGGGTTTGCGAAATTAATCTTACATCGAACGATATTAAATTAAAAAAAAAACTGCCCTGATATATTTTGTAATATTATACAGTAAATATATACACCAGTATCGTCTATTAAAAAGATTACATACTTGCAATCACACACACACAAATTATATATATTGTGCGTGTGTGTGTGTGCGTATATATATTATCTATCTATATCTATATATCTATATATCTATATATCTATGAATATGAATAAATATATTTACATTAATATATATCTATATATAAATATATATTTATAATATATATATATATTTAAATGTGTATATATATATATATATATATATATATATATATAAATATATATATATAGACAAATATATAAAAACCTGCATATATAAATATATGTAATTATATATAATATTTTATATCTGCGCCGAGTCATAAGAAGTTTGCAAGTTTGGTACCTGGGGGCGCATCAATTCACTGAGATAGATGTTCCCCCGCCTAGGTTGAGACATGCATCTAGGAGAAGAAAACTCTGATGTAAAAACCTGCGGTCTACTGTATACTCTGTCTTGTGGCACTCATTTGCACCGACAGAGATTGGCAGTAATACCAAAACTGTGGTGTGTTCGTACTTAACCGACTGTTTTTCTACCTACAAGACGTCAACTGTTTTGACAAAAAAACAAAAATACAAAAAGAAAAAAAAAAAAAAACATAACACTCGCATGCACACGTCTGCGTTGCTTTTCCTTTTTTTCTCCATTTTTTATTTGAAGAATTATCGTTACGTTTACTACCTACGGTATTTCTGTTTAAAATAAATGAGAATTCTGTATTAATTAAAAATTAATATGCGTAGATTACGACCGGGCAATGCTGGGCTGCCTTCTAATATATATATATATATATATATATATATATATATATATATATATATATATATATATATATATATATAACACATTCATATATATATATATATATAACACATTCATATATATATATATACATACATATCTCTCTCTCTCTCTCTCTCTCTCTCTCTCTCTATATATATATATATATATATATATATATATATATATATATATATGTGTGTATATCCATTTTTTAAACGTAAAAATCGACCTTCGAATCAAAGTCGATATACATTTCAAAATAGGAACAATTGGATCGAAATCAGCGTTATTCGCTATTATTTAATCTAAGGCAAGGTGATTATTAAAACTTTATAAATTACCCTATTCAAACCTTTAAATGTATATTTATGTATGTGTAAAACATATTCCCATTAGTTTTATTGGCGTTAGCTAAGTTCAAATTTGTCAATATTGAGCTCTTTGCAGATATTTACCGGGATAAACCAAATCAAATTGCCCCACCGGCCTGGATATCCAATATATCAAAGTATATTTAAAGTCTGTAAACCAAAATTTTACTGAGTAGTTTTGTAGAGACCGCTTAATACATACGTACACACACACGCATCTCTCTCTCTCTCTCTCTCTCTATATATATATATATATATATATATATATATAAATATATATATATATATATATATATATAGAGAGAGAGAGAGAGAGAGAGAAAGATAGATAGAAAGATAGATAGATAGTTAGATATATGACCTCTTCGATAAAGTTTTTCTGAGTTGGGGATATTTGCTGATGACACCACGCTCTATAACAGACACGAGGGTAAAACGAATGAAACCATATCTGAGGAAGTTGCTAAAACTCTGTCGTGGAATGGGGCCATAATTGGTTGGGAACATTAAACGCTGCCAAGATTAAAAGTATTTCCTTTCATAATTCCAAGAAACCTTCTCAACCACTGATTGTCATGGTCAATGATATCCTGCCTGAAAGTACATCCCTCAAGCTAACACTCCCAAACAATATGAATTGCAAACAAATACATTGACACGAATGTTATGGCCGCTGAGAGGACGGTGGCTCTCTTTACCGTGCTAAAAGGTTACTAACACGTGAAAATATCAGGTATCTCTACAAGGCCACAGTTAGCCCGTGCATGGAGTATTATTTCTACATTTGGGCTTGGGCATCTGCTACTAGTCTCTCGCCCCTAGACCAGGCCCAAAAAGAGTCGCTAATCTAATAGGCCCTGAACTATCAACTCTAATCTCTATCGCATCGCCGAAACGCAGCATCAAACTCTAAACACTAGTACCCCTTTGACGACAATATCCCCGACAAACCCGTCAACACTGTAAAGAGTTTAGATACCGTAAAGCCTTATATGCGAATAGCTTTTTCCCTGGGATTGTTGCACTTTGAAAATCCCTCCCGGGCCCCTGCTTTCCTGATTGTAAAGACATGCAGAAATTCATGTGTAATGTGAACAGACATCTCACTGCCCAAACTCCATAAATAGTGTCCCTGCAATTATGACCGTAAAGGAATAAGTGGCTCTGTGCCTTGTTTGGGGTGAAACTTCAATAATATATATATATATATATATATATATATATATATATATATATATATATATATATATATATATATATATTACTGTTATTTTATTTATTTATTTACATACGGGAATCATCAGTGTATTATGTCACGATTACCGCCGGTCGGGAGATTCGGATCCGGTAACAAAACCATCTCTGATTTCATTAGTAAGGAACGAAACAACACGGCCACCGCGAGAAATACAGTTGAACTTTAAACATTTATTTTTAAATGTCAGGACGATGATAGTGATCTAATGATTATGACATAATGATCTGCGCATGTAAGCTTAAGTGACCGAATTTTTACTTAAACTTAGAATGCTCAAAAATAAGAACGGGGTGCTAAAAGGGGCTGATATAATGATTATTATAAATAATTTTTAATATCATATATATGTATGCGCGTGTGTACATGTTTGTGTGTATATATATGTGTACAAACACACGCACATTCACACCCACATACATACATACATGCATATATATATATATATATATATATATATATATATATATATATATATATATGCATGACTACTTGTGACCTACTGGGTCAATATGTTATATTAGCTATGGAATTCATGTATGAGCGTGACACTTATGACGAAAAGAAAATAGTTTTTTGTGACATAACAGAAACATTTCTATGAAAGTATATTAAAATAAAAAAAGAATATAGATAGATTTCTATGAGTTATTCTATTTATAATTGTTTGTTTTTGAAAAAAACAACTTTCAGCCATAGAATTATAAGTGGTTTGCCATACTTATAGGTAAATGTGCACTGCACGGATACCATAATACTTAAAGTTTTATTCAAATTTTGATATATATTTTAATTTAAACGCGAAAAAGAGAAATTGGGGCACTGAAAACGTACACAGTAAAACAATACGTTTTATTGTCGCGTTGATTATTTATTTGTAACGAAATTTAAAAAAATCATTTTCGCTGTTATTTACTCATGTTAGTAGTGTAGAAGAAAATGTATGACTGTTTTTTTAAGAAACGTGTATTAAAAAATGAATAACAATTAAAAGAAAATGAAGACGGTGAGTAAATCGCTGTAGTAAAATGCTAAACCGGTTAAAGTAAATTTATTTGTAAGAAAATTGCGTTAAAATAACTTAAGCGTAATACGGAAATTATTTATCATTAGAATATTTATCTGATAATTTATTTAAAACAAAAGAAATACCATATTTATAGATATGTTGCTAGTGAATACAATTCCACGACCCATATATAACAATGTTGTATTTTATAAAAAATAAATAGAAAAGAAGCCATAAAAATAATGACTACGTTCAGCATTTACGTCCTCCCTTTAGTCCCAAAAGTCCCGAGGGAATGTAAAATCCTGGTAAAAATGAACAATCGGCGCAATTTAAGGCCTTTACATATGTAAATTTGAGTTCTATACTATGAAAAAAAAAAAAAAAAAGAAATGACTAAGTCTATCATTTACCCTCTCCATTTAGTCCCAAAATGTCCTCAAGGCTTTAACATATTTAAATTTGAGTTCAGCACCATGCAGAACTGCTAAATAGACATTCACGGAAAATTTTGGATGAATGTGGTAAAATAGTTTTAAAAACAATGAAGAGTTTTTATTAGACCAACAAGAGCTTCCGGGGAATACCCAACAGATATCTCGAAGTATAGACAAACAAAATTATATAGAAATCAGTTAGTTAAAACTTTTCAGAAAGTGTTATAAAAATCCAAACTATCATTTTTTTTAAATAAGCACAAAAGTGTCAATTTTAGCCATTTTAACCCGAAAGGCACTCCTAAAGGGTCAAAAATCTTTTTTTATTACTTTTTTACTCATATCATGTTAAATGTTTGTGCAAAATTTCAAAAATTTCGAAGGTGTAGTTATTCAGAAAACGGAGGATAGACGAATGGACTAACGGGCGAACAGACTAACGGACAAAATGGTCAAGGGTGAATTTACAGGTCATTCCCCTTATATCCGGGGGGGGACACTTTTTCATGTGAATATCAATACTCACACAAAACAAATTAGAAGAGTGTAGATTTTACTGAAAATCAAGAATATGAGTTTAAAAGATGTAAAATAATACTCAGAGAAATGTTTATATGGACTACATCAAGAAAATAGATTTCTTAAATGTTTATATGGACTACATCAGGAAAATAGATTTATTAAATGTTTATATGGACTACATCAGGAAAATAGATTTATTAAACGTTTATATGGACTACATCAGGAAAATAGATTTATTAAATGTTTCTATGGAGTACATCAGGAAAATAGATTTATTAAATGTTTATATGGAGTACATCAGGAAAATAGATTTATTAAATGTTTATATGGACTACATCAGGAAAATAGATTTACTAAATGTTTATATGGACTACATCAGGAAAATAGATTTACTAAATGTTTCTATGGACTACATCAGGAAAATAGATTTATTAAATGTTTCTATGGACTACATCAGGAAAATAGATTTATTAAATGTTTCTATTGACTACATCAGGAAAATAGATTTATTAAATGTTTATATGCACTACATCAGGCAAATATATATATATTAAATGTTTATATGGATTACATCAGGAAAATAGATTTATTAAATGTTTATCGGGACTACATCAGGAAAATAGATTTATTAAATGTTTCTATGGAGTACATAAGGAAAATAGATTTATTCAATATTTATATGGACTACATCAGGCAAATATATATATTAAATGTTTATATGGATTACATCAGGAAAATAGATTTATTAAATGTTTATATGGACTACATCAGGAAAATAGGTTTATTCAATATTTATATGGACTACATCAGGCAAATATATATATTAAATGTTTATATGGACTACATCAGGAAAATATATATATTAAATGTTTACATGGACTATATCAGGCAAATAGATTTATTAATATTTATATGGACTACACGAAGAAAATAAATATATTAAATGTTTATATGGATTACAGCAGAAAAATAAAAGTATTTAATGTTTATATGGACGACATTAGGAAAATAGATTTATTAAATGTTTATATGGACTATACCAGAAAGATCAATTTCTTAAATGTTTATATTGACTACATCAGAAAAATAGATTAATTAAATGTTTATATGGACTTCATCGGAAAAAAGATTTATTATATGTTTATATGGACTACGTGAGGGAAATAAAGTTATTAAATGTTTATATGGATAGCATCAGGATAATAGATTTATAAAATGTTTATATGGACTACATCAGGCAAATAGATTTATTAAATGTTTATATGGACTACATCAGGAAAATAGATTTATTAAATCTTTATATGGACTACATCAGGAAAATAGATTTATTAAATGTTTCTATGGACTACATCAGGAAAATAGATTTATCAAATGTTTATATGGACCACATCAGGCAAATAGATTTATTAAATGTTTATATAGACTACATCAGGCAAATAGATCAATAGATCTGTTTATATGGACTACATCAGGAAAATAGATTTATCAAATGTTTATATGGACTACATCAGGAAAATAGATTTATTAAATGTTTATATGGACTACATAAGGAAAATAGATTTATTAAATTTTTATATGGACTACATCAGGAAAATATATTTATTAAATGTTTATATGGACAACGTCAGGCAAATATATATATTAAATGTTTATATGGACTACATCAGGAAAAGCGATTTATTGAATGTTTATATGGACTATATCAGGAAAATAGATTTATTAAATGTTTATATGGACTACATGAAGAAAACAAATATATTAAATGTGTATATGACTATATCAGGACTATAGATTTATTAAATGTTTATATAGACTAAATCGGTATAATAGATTTATTAAATGTTTATATGGACTATATCAGAGAAATATATTTATTAAATGTTTATATGGAGAAGATCAGGTAAATAAATGTATTAAATGTTTATATGGATTCCATCAGCCAAATAGATTTATAAATTGTTCATATTTACTACATCAGGCAAATAGATTTATTAAATATATTTATATGGACTATACCAGGACAAATAGATATATTAAATGTTTATATGGACTACATCAGAGAAAATAGATTTATAAAATATTCATATGGACACCACCAGGCAAATAGATGTATTAAATATTTATATAGACAAAATCAGGAAAAAAGATTTATTAAATGTTCATATGAACAACACCAGGAAAATAGATTTATTTAATGTTTCTATGGACTACATCAGGCAAATATATATATAAAATGTTTATATGGACAATATCAGGCAAATAGATTTATTAAATGTTTATATGGATTACATCACGAAAATAAATATATAAAATGTTTATATGGACTACATCAGGAAAATAGATTTATAAAATGTTTATAGGGAGAACATCAGGTAGATAGCTATATTAAACGTTTTTATGGACAACATCAGGAAAATACGTTTATTAAATGTTTATATGGACTACACCAGTCAAATAGATTTATAACATAATGTAGTTGATATAAACATTTAATAAATCTATTTATTTATTAAATGTTTATATGGACTATATCAGGCAAATAGATTTATTAAATGTTTATATGTACAACACCAGGCAAATAGATATATTAAATATTTATATAGACAAAATCAGGAAAATAGATTTATTAAATGTTTATATGGACTACATCAGGCAAATAGATTTATAAAATGTTTATATGGACTACATCAGGAAAATGGAGTTATTAAATGTTTATATGGACTACATCAGGAAAATAGATTTATTCAATATTTATATGGACTTCATCGGGAAAATAGATTTATTAAATGTTTACATGGACAACATCAGGAAAATATATTTATTAAATATTTATATGACAACATCAGGCAAATAGATTTATAATATTTTTATATGGACAACATCAGGAAAATAGATTAATTAAATGTTTATATGGACTACATCAGGAAAATAGATTTATTAAATGTTTATATGGACAACATCAGGAAAATAGATTTATTAATATTTATATGGACTACATCGGAAAAATAGATTTATTTAATGTTTGTTTTTGACCACATCAGAAAAATAAATGTATTTAATATTTATATGGACTACATCAGGAAAATAAATGTATATATGGACTACATCAAGAAAATAGATATATTAAATAATATATATGGACTACATCAGTCAAATAGATTTATTAAATGTTTTTATCGACTACATCAGGTAAATAGATTTATTAAATGTTTATATGGACTAAATCAGGAAAATAGATTTTTATATTTAATCAAGCGGTCACAATTATTTTTCATAGCCTCTTAACATTACAAGTATAGAATGCAATGTGGAAAACACGCTTACAAATTACATTTCAAAATGACAGCGAAACATGTCTTTTTTTAACGATAATGATGTTTTAAACACACATTTTAGAAAACTTTAAAATCTGTACTTTAAACCAAGAGAGAAACCTGATCCAAAATTCAATATTAATAATAAAAAACAATAATTATTATTCGCTTTTAACACATAAAGTAAATACATATCATGCTGTTTCGAAGATTTTAAATTAAAAGAATTGTTTATTTTAGCTGTAAACAATCCAAACCTTACTTTGTTTATAGAATTTAGTTTAATAACAAGTTTGAAGGTCAAGTATTCGCGAATTAACAATTGATAAAGATAATTGTAAAAAAAAAAATCAAACGATAATTACAATAATTAATTAAGTTATAAATTTATAAATAATTGTATTTATCCTATAAAAAAGCAAATATAATGTTTTTAGTGTGCTTTGACGTGGCTATACTGTTAGCTTAACATTAGAAATGTCGATGTTGGAAATTAAGCACGATTCAGTTCACACTCGTTATTTTTATGAAGGTCACAACCCAACGCCATTAAGCATAAGGTTTTGCATGCACACCTTTATGGCTGAATTACCTATGCTCGATAAAAATCATTTAGATGATGATGGCAATCTCCTCTATCTCGTGTGACAATGACATTCTGCTTCTACTCTGGTGCACGTACGACTGGGGGCCGCTTTTGAATTTCATACTCCCATGAAACTTCCTCCTGTTGAGGAAGCCAGTTAAACCCGAATAGAGTTAGTGCCGATCGACACACGGCAGCATCTGCTTTCACTACACCGTTGAAGCTGGAGTTGCCTCTCTACATTCAGGCCTGGGCCGTTGTATAAGAAGACAGTTTTACCCAATTACTTATGTTCCACTCTCGGCGATGCAGACAAAGTTCAACCGAAAATGCAACCCAACACGATCTGAGCAAGCACAGACGCAGAAGTTGCCGCAATGGTGTTGCAGTGCTTAATCATGTGCGTATTGGAACTCTAAACTAGATTTTTGACAGGGTTTACTCCATTAACCTTCGCCTCTCCCAAGGCATCCATACGGCAGTGGAACTATTTTCCCAAAGCTGGCGAAAATTTTTAAAAAAAATCTAATTTTGACGAAAAGAACGGGTATTATCATCGTAGTTATGGTTGTATCAAAATCAAAGAGAACATGTTGATTCTTTTAAAAATGACTCAGGCGAAAGAAGTGTGAATACTGTAACGGTGAAAATGTGAAAATGTTACCAATTTTGAGGCAATAACGGATGTCGTCACCGTAACTATGGTTGTACCAAACTAAAAGCTAAATCTTTAAGGAATTCTTTTAAAAAAAGACACGCGCAGAAGAAACGTGGGTAGCGTAGCTGGGAAAATTTGAAAAAAAAATCAAATTTTGAGGAAAAAGAACGGATGTCTTTATCATAGTTAGGATTGTATCGAAATAAAAACAGATTCGTATTTGAGTCTTCTTGAACAGACTCAGACGAAAAAAGAAAACGCAAATTGCAAAATTTTAGCATTTTTACATTGAATATTTTTGAGATTTTCGAGCTAAAAACGCGACAAAATTCGAATTATTCGTGTTAGGTTTGTATGGATTATTTTGGTCGTTTCTTAAAAAAAGATACGGTGAGTTTTCGCTAACGAATAAAACGACAGCCATTTTCAAGTTTTACTAACACAAATTTGAAAAGATCCTCCGAAACATTAATCGGAATTAAACTGATGTCGCCAAATTAAAAATTCTGACTTAACTCTATTTCTAATGAATTGTGCCAGAATCAATTTAAGGCGTTCAGGCGAAAAAAAAACCTAAACAACAACAACAACAAAAACAACAACAAAAAAACAGTATAAATTAAAAAAAAAAATTTAGGAATGCATTCATTTTATTTATTATTAGAATATTTATCTGATAATTAATTTAAAACAAGAAGAAATACCATATTTATAGTTTGCGAAAGAAATAAATTGTTACCCTTATATATATATATATATATATATATATATATATATATATATATATATGTGTGTGTGTGTGTGTGTGTGTGTGTGTGTGTGCATCTTATATATATATGTTTGCATCTTATATATATAGGTATGTATGTATATATATGCATGTATCATATATATACATATATGTATATATATATATATTTATATTCCTGTCTGTTTGTTTATTTGTTTGTTTGTTCACAGTTTGATTATTATATACAAAAGTTCCATTATTTTAATGTTTCATTCATTCCTATATATAGTATAATTCTTGCATTAAGGAAACTCGATTTTATTAAATAGCGGTGTGTTAGTCATTATTTATAGTTAGATAATTGTTTTAAGTGTTCTATTTAAGTTTATTGTTAAAATTTGATTTATATTGATAACATATTTAATTTAATTTATTTTTACCGAAATCGATTTTTTATAAACAGTTTTGAATTATTTCCACTGGGCTTGAACTTTGTTCTTTTTGTTTTTGGTTTCTTTTTCGGCGAATATTAAAACTAAAAACATTCAACCATTATTTTTGGAATTAGTTGAAATAAAATAATTTCCCTGATTTCACAATTGACGTTATGGTCCAGTGGATTTTGATTTTAAAATGAACAGACAATCAAATTCAACTACTATTCTTTATTTAAAAAAAAACAAAAACAAATTTTCATTTACGTTCGTTTACCAGTTTGTTTTTTTCTGCACATTTTTTGACATCGTAACTGCTATTTTTTTTCTTTTTATAACACAAAAAGTCATAACTCATCATTTTAATGGCCTAAAAACGTGTATTTCGACTAACACAAATTCTACTTTGGTATTTTTGAAACGGAATTATTTACAGTTTGTTTTCGTTGCAACAGACCGTAAAGACAAATATTTCTAGACTGAGATAGCATAAAAGAAATTCGCTTAAACTGGAATATATTTATAAAAAGGTGCTCAATATCCACAGAATAGCGTCTCTTCGTATCCCTTCTGCCGAAATATCTGGTGGAAAGTTTGTCACGTACTTCTTCTTTTTTTGGGTGGGGGGCGTTTAAGCTTTCGTATTTTCATTTGTTCTTTTATTTTTGAAATGTTTGTTGGGGTAACAATGGAGTTGACATATAATAATGAAAAACAGCTCAATATTCTTAGCATAGCAGGTGTGGCCAAACCGAATATTATATCGACCCTGCCAACGCTGGTTATATATGCTAGTATATATATATATATATATATATATATATATATATATATATATATATATATATATATATATATATATGTATATATATATATATATATATATATATATATTATAAAACTTGCTTAGGCGTTCAGACCGTGTTTTCGCTTCCGCTGTACGATTCGCATGCGTGAATAAACAGAAACAAAACGATGAGCAAAAATGTTTTTTTTCAAAAATAAATAATATAAACAAAACGTGTTTTAAAATAATGAACACTTTATTAATCTTAAACAATACCCACAGCATTTTTCGTAATTTTAAACAATATAAACCTTTTATTTTTAATTTTCAACAATATAACTAGAATTATATATAATTTACACGATTTCACCGTAAAATGTTAATTATATATTATTTCCCGGTATTTTTAAAGCTGTTTACACACACACGGGCATACACTTATTTTTAAAGTTTGGTGGCGAAGGGGGGGCAGAAAGAGGAAATGGGGTGAAGACGGGGTCATGTTCTAAACATTTTAAAAATACGCAGAAACAATTCAAAAATTGTGTGGAGGAAAACTTACACTTTTTTAAAGATTTACTTTGAAATGGTCTACCGTTAAATATTAGTTAATCAGTTAATTATTATTTTCTGATATGTTTATGCTATTAAAATACACAAAACAACTAGGTAGGACCTGTAAAATGCACACTCTCTCCTTGAATTTATTCTTTTCGTTTTTTATTTATTTTTTTAACGGATTACGCACCTCATATATAAATGATTTTTCAATTAATCTAATGATATTAACACCTTTATTATCCAATGTATTCTGTATTGTTTTTACTCGTCGCCTTGTTTTTTTTAGTGCGCGTGCATTCAACTTTTTCAGCTATAATATATATTGACCTAACAGGTCACAGGCAGGCTAGTATATATATATATATATATATATATATATATATATATATATATATATATATATATATATATATATACAACCTACTTTTGTATATATGAAAAGAACACGAGCTGTCAGTCGAAGGATTGGAACCCAGTCAAAAAGTCATCTGCAGTGCGGTAATCAAGCCCTATCCCAGTAAATATTATTACATGCTAGAAAAGTATATATATATATTTATATAAATATATATATATATAAATATATATACACACACACACCCACACACACACACACACATATATATATATATATATATATATATATATATATATATATATATATATATATGTGTGTGTGTGTGTCTGTGTGTGTGTCTGCGTCTGTGTCTGTGTCTGTGTCAGACTGAGCAATGTAGTTAGACGGCGAATCTGAAAAAGTCACTAATTTGAAAAAGAAAACGTATTTGTTTGAAATAAATTTATCATGTAATCACCATAAGTTCTAAGTTTATATATATATATATATATATATATATA
>NC_136488.1:78386240-78393740 GCF_053919585.1 Euprymna scolopes | reverse complement strand
CGTATATATATATATATATATATTTCCCAAAAACATCTTTTGCTGCTATAGTTTCAAATGATCTGAAATAACAGCAAGTGGATACTTGATTACAAGCATTTCTCATATGTTATATGTTATATATCCTACTTTTGGAAATAGGGTACGATTATGAATATCTCCAGTATCAAATAATCCTTAGATACTGTGAAATTTACTTTATGTATGTAAATCAAAGAGGGGAGATATAACATATGAGAAATATTTGGAATCAATTATCCCCTTTGATGTTATTTCAAATTATTTGAAACCATAGCAGCAAGTTTTAGCCTCACCTTCATCAAGGTCAGAGGTTTGGGGGAATTATAAACTATTTTGTAATTCCTATGCCAAAGTAGAAAAGTAAATGACTATGATTGAAACGTTTTATGGCCGTAAAAAAGTGCCAAAAAATAGGCTCTGGATAATGAAAGTTTTAATTATTGAGCGACCTTAAAGTCTGATGTTACAAAATTCACTACAAAAATCAGGTCATTAGCTTTTCAACGAGCCTTTATTTTTTTAAATTTTGATCAATAGTCGCTGAGATTTCAAACATATAAATTTGCCATAAAAATCTTGTATATCTATATTCGTCGCCTGGTAAGGCAACAGGGGGGACAACGAAAGCAGCAAAACTGGAGCTGCCCGCAATACACTTTATATACAAATGTAGGCGAATTTGGGTATATTTGATTGGTTGGAAAATATTGGTGCTTTTTCAACACTTGTCTTTAGATTTCAACCGTAGAATAGTATATTAATCTTCATAAAGCCTGGAAATGCATAATTCAATTTGGTTACTTATATATATATATATATATATATATATATATATATATATATATATATATAGAGAGAGAGAGAGAGAGAGAGAGAGAGAGAGAGAGAGAGAGCGAGAGAGAGGGGGGAGAGAAAGAAATAGATAGATAGATAGATAGATAGATACTTTTTAGCAATTTTATAAGTTTCAAATCTCAGAGAATTTAACAAATAAAGACTCGTTGGAAATGTAATGTCATGAATGGTGTTGTGCGATATTTGACTTTTGTTTTAAGGTCGCACATTGGAATCGGAAAAATTGGTGCTTATTTTCTGATGCCAAAATGATTCTTTTAATTGTCCTCTTTTATTTGATTTTGTTTAAAGAAAAATCTCCCATTGCTGGTAATAATGATTAAATAATAGATATGTATTGATTTTAAAATACAAGTAAAGATGAACTCCATAGATCATCCTCCACAAGTTAAATTTACGTCTACCAAAATATCTGCACATTTAACATATGCTTTTTTTCTTTTTTTTTTTTTATAGAAATCAGGAAAAATAACAACTCTATAGTTAAATATTTAGAAATATATAAAAATCGGAATCGGAAGCGGTAATTGTATCGAAATCGGGAATTTAGTACGGAATCCGTAATTGTGTCGGAATCGGGAAAAATATTGGAATCATCACATTAATAATAATAATAATAATAATAATAATAATAATAATAATAATAATAATAATATATATATATATATATATTTGTGTGTGTATATATTTATTTATTTATATTAAATATCAGTAGAGTATTTTATTGTAAGATGAACACGCACACACATATACATATGTATATATATTCAGAAATATAATACACATTCATGCATATATGTGTAGGTCTATATTTTCATATATTTAACGGTATAGGATTCACTCCTAAGCAAACTCATCGATAGGATTGTTTGTTAACGGTCTATGCGTAAACGTGTGTAATGAGGACTATATTTCGTTTGATTCATTCCATGCTAAGTTGAGTTAAGAGGGAATAGAAGCCCCACACCAAATTTCAGATGGCGCTAATTCTTGTGAAAATTTAAAATATACATTAGCTGTCTCCAATTGCAGTCTCCAGTTTGAGAATTGGAAAAAGATTTAGGAGAATAAATATGTGCACAGTCATGTAAAACTCGCAATATCAAAATTGTAATAAATCGCCTCAAGTAGATATCCATATTTCACACATGTAAAAACCATACACGCATATATATATATATATATATATATATATATATATATATAGTGTGTGTGACCCCCCCCAAACAAAAAGCAAAACAAAAGCTAAATGGAGGTCATCTAGAACATATGCTGTAGAACGGAGAAAAAAAAGACCAAAGACCCAAGTGTTTTAATATGATGTTTTGAATATAATAAACTACTCATGACCAAAGTTTCATTTCACTGGGACAAAACACTAAGAAACGGTGCCTAATTAGAGTTGAGGCCCGTTTTTTGGGGGGTCAGCATGTATATATATATATATATATATACATATATATATATATATACATATATATATATATATATATATATATATATATATATATATATATATATGATTGTGTTTATAAGCACACTATTCATCAATTTAATATCATTTCGTTTTGTTTGAAAGAGTGTTGTATTTAATTGATTCTTGAATATCAATATTCCATAAATATATTTAAAAGGGCCATTGCAAGAATAAGGCCCACCATTTTTTTTTACCTGAAAAACTAGAACGCTGAAGAGGTACGAGTACAAGTGCGAAACCATTAAAAAGAGAGAGTGGTTTTGCTCCAACATCTATATTTCTGCATCGTTACCACCATTTTTAATTCACTTTTGCCCTGTTTGATGCCTCTGTCGTAAATGACCGGAGATCGCTTTGTCACTCACATCTATGTTGCTATTCTGAAAGGAAATCGTCCATCTCACAACCGGGGCTAAGATAAACTACCATGGCTACGTAAACGTTCAACTAGCGCAGGTAAAATGTTTATCGGTTTAAGCATCACTGCAACGGAGGAATTCAATCACCCATCACTGCTCCTGACGCACGTTAATGACAGAGATAGATTTGAAAGAGCCTCACACCGTCAATAGCTGGTACAGAGCCGTAAATTTCCCGTCATGGAATTATGAATTCAATTATCATAATAATACAATTTGCAACATCCTGATCTATTCGGACGGAATTGAAAATAAAAGACATTACTATCCTATGTTCTCTGACTGTTGAGCACTTTACTCATTTGCCAATTTCCTGCCTAGTATATATATATATATATATATATATATATATATATATATATATATATATATATATATATATTAATTTAAATCAAGTTTTGTACAGATGGAATATTTGCATTTTTCTTTTAACTGATCCAATAAACATGTGAAGCTCTGATTAAATGTGTTCTCAACAAAGATCAATTTTGTATTTTACTCTAATATATATACACACGCATTATATATATATATATATATATACATACATATATATACATATAAATACATATATGTGTGTGTGTTTTTCTTACCGAAAAATTGTAAAAGAATGCAATATATATACATATATATATATATATATATATATTGAGTAAAAAGATTAATAATTGTAAATTGCCTATGAGTTCTAAAAGCAAAGACAAGCAAGATCAGGTTGAGCGTACGATCGGTTCGGAAACGATATTCATTTCATTAAAATTGACAATAATTATTTACAATAATTGGCAAAAGTTTGTCTTCGAATATACAGTAGCGTCGAAAAATTAGGGAGAAAAATTTAAAACCTAATATTTGTTAGAAATAAAAACTGTGAAAAGCTGAAATTTTGACAACGAAGTAGTCGTTATCATTCATAACAATTCAAATTTTATATGTCATTATGTATGATAACGACTAACAGTTCTTAAAATTTCAGCTTCACAAATTTGTCATTTCTTGAAAAAATTAGGTTATAAAATGTTGTCCCTTAGTTTTGGACAATACTGTAATCTCTTTATCAGTAAATAATATATATAGAAAGAGAGAGGGGGGGGGGTTCAGACCCGAAAATAAAACCAGCATTTTTGTAGTAAGCAAAGCGGATATTCCTTATTGTGTTTCATTAGAAAACTTGTTTTAAATTCAGTTAGTATATCTTTGGGCATGCTGGTGTACCTTGTCTCCGAATGGTTGAAATAATTATATATATATATATATAAATAAATATATATATATATATATATATATATATATGTGTGTGTGTGTGTGTGTGTGTGTGTGTGTGTGTGTGTGTGTGTGTGTGTGTGTGTAGGGTGTAAGTTTATGCTATTGGCTGCCCATCAAACTAATTTACTATTAAGTGGTTTCTGTATTTGTGTATTGTGAGAAAATGACTTACTATGTTTTCATGACAACTTATGATTATGGAATTGGGTTGCTTTATATGAGTCTCGGTTATATATATATATATATATATATATATATATATATATATATATATATATATGTGTGTGTGTGTGTGTGTGTGCGTGTGTGCGTGTGTGTGTGTGTGTGTGTTTCAGGTTAATATAACTCAAAGATAAAGCATTCAATGAATTTAACGAGGTTTATACAAGAGTGCTCAATACCAAGGTCGAGTAAAATATACTTTTATTTTTCATAAATATTTTTATGTTGTTTTTAAAAAAGTCAAATCCTTACTTACATTATAACTAAATGACTTTAACATGCTCATAAATGTGTAGCGATAACTACATAATAATATAAATAAAAAGCATATATATATACATCATATATATATATACAGCATATATATATATATATATATATATGTGTGTGTACACAGAGAAAGAAAGAGAGAGAAAGAGAGAGAAAGAGAGAGAGGTTGAGAGAATGAAAGAGACAGTAATAGAGAAACACTTGTCTAGCTCAAAACTCTATCAATAATTACCCCCACTCTTTATCTGTGCCTAAACCTAATCGTAGATTCCATGAACATAATTTCGTTCTTAGAACTGCACACCTGTGGAATTCTGGCCTGCTTTCCAGCTGACTATAATATGGTCGTCTTCAAGTTCAACGTAACCAAGTTCTTGATGAGCCGTTCCCCTTAAGTAATCCAGTTTACCAAATTTCTACTACTACCAATTATTATGACATTTTCCTAATGACTACTGTACACGTAATAACCCTTATCCTCGAGTGACATCTATGCCTTGATAAGTGGTAACTCCTTTGTAAAAAAAAATGTATTTTCAAACGCCTTTCTCATGTATGATCTTTATCCATAAAAACATGAAAAACGTTTATGTGTGCATGTGCGTTTGTCACGTCTGCGTAACTTTTAGAATTATATATTGATTTATTACTTTTTGAATTATCCTATACAAGGTTAAATATTGGAATCTAAATTCTGTACGCCCATTCAGAGTTGAGCGGAGTTCATAAACTGACCTCTCATCTAATTGATCCTGTAATACGTACTAAGATTCAGCTTTGTAACATTACCGCAATTTGGCATCCATGTCTTGACTTGAACGTCATAATCACGTCGACACACATGTTCCCATTAGATCACCGAATTTAAGCAATATTGACCCACTCAGTACCAGATGGGTGATCATTTGAGAATACCAGGCACTGCTTTTAGGAAGACCTTGACACCAATTTGCAAGAACAACAATTTGAAACTAAGGTTGTCATTTTCTCTGACCGTGATATAGACAAGCGACTGTGGACCGCTTGTACATATGATATTCCCATAAACTTATACATTCGTAGAAAGTTATTAAAATTCGCATATAGTGAATTGATACTTCGGCACGGTATGGACATTTTTGCAGTATGTATTCTGATGAAATTACTGAATTTTAAGCCGTTCACCTAAATATCCTTTATTTATGACGTAACGGGTTTTTGTTGTTGTTGTTTTTTTATTTAGATCCACTGATTTCATAAATAGACATTTAAATAGTATAAGATCTGGCTCGTGCGTTACCAGTAGTTTTTTCCTGTTTTTGACAGGGTCCCGCCCAAAAACAAAAACAAAGGGTTGCACATCTAATAGGTCCAGCATTATCGGCTAAAGTCCCATCGCCGCTAATTTGTATCCATGTGCTTGTTTTACAAGTATTTCAATGGAGTGTGCTCCAACGAACTCATGACACATGTACTCTCGACAAAAATACTCCCGATTAACCCGACAAACAGCATAAATAAATCGCTTCCTTGTCTAGATGCCGGAAATCGCTTCCTTGTCTAGATGCCTTTTAATCCGATAGTTTCTTCTCTCGAACTGTCAGACTGGAATTCCCTCCAGATCTCCTGCTTTAATGTCTGTAAGGACATGCAGACATTTAAATGTAATGTTAATAGAAACCTTGCTGCTGAACTACCTACATAGAACCCCTGGAAATATGGTTGCAAATATTAAACTCCTATGTTCCAAGTTACAATATGCTATGTTTGCGCTTAATAAACGTAATATATATAGATATAGAAAATGTATATATAATAAGTATATATGTATGTGCGTGCACGTATATATTTGTGTGTGTACCTATTTACTATGCCTCCCCACGGGACAGAGTTAGACACCAGGGTCGTTTTTTAACGTGGAGAAAAGGTACAAAAATCAAAAATTGTCTCAGTCGTGAAGGACTGCTCCGCCATCGAAAGAGAACAAGAAATGGAAGTGCAGCATCTGAAGAACAGATATTACACTTTGATCTTGGCCAAAATGCCAAACTTGTGTGTGTAGCACAAGTACATATCAACAAATTTATTATACGCATAATATAGTATTTTCATAGGAAAAGATGATACAGTAAACTAATGTAAAGTAATGACTTTAAAAACACTTCGAATTTTTCAAATACGAAGATACACAATGAACAAAGACCAAGGGGGATAACTCGCTGCGACAGTGGATGAAAATACACACACGCCCACTCAAAATAATGACAGAGGAAACGATTAAAATATATCGTTGATTAAGAATAACAAGGAGAAATGTGAAGGAGACACATGCACAAAAAAAAAAAAAGAAAAAAAAGAAAGGGATCTTCTATAAAAGGAGTTTTAATAAATAAAAAAGAGAGGCAGGATAATAAGTAAAGTTATGTATTGGGAATATCATTTGACTGAGAGAGTGTTTAATCTTCCCTGCACGTTGCAACTGCTATCCGGTCTGATGCACTGTTTCAATGGTCTTCTTTGTACCAGTGTCTGCGTTTATTTCATAGTGCTAGCTTCTGCTCCTAGTATTATGCGGTTGTACACACCGTTCCTATACAACATCACACACACACACACACACACACACACACACACACACACACACACACATACACACACACACGTACGCGCACACAGACAAATTGACATAGGGTTTACAAATTGTATAGTAAGATGTCGGGATATAACTTACAAAACATGTTGTTTTTTCATACGATTAAGAGCAAATTCCAAATAATAACATTAAGTATGAAACCAGTTACAACATTTTCACATCCACAACGTTATATCATTCGTCCTGAAAAATAAACCGAGTTCGCCTATCCGGGAACTGCACTTTTTCTAACAGACTCATTATTTGCGTTCTAGGCTGTTTTGTGAAATTCGTTTTTCTCTATTTTTTTTTAGTCATGTGTCTGTTAAATGAAGATGTTTCGATAAAGAATCGAAAAT
>NC_136488.1:78351240-78378740 GCF_053919585.1 Euprymna scolopes | reverse complement strand
TAAAATTACGCAATTTTAAAGCAATATACAGTCTAATATTGATAAAACTGAATTATGAATTTAGAGAACAAATAATTAAAGAAACATAAAAAAAACAATTCTTGGCCTTCGGGACAAGATCACAGTGTAGTAGCATCTGTTCTGATGCTTACAATTCACCTTTTCTGTCCTTGGCCGGTGGAAGAGAACTCCTTCATGACTGAGACAATTTTTATTTTTGTTTCTATCCAGTGCCCCTTATTGGGAGCTGGAATATTTAAATAACTATTACTTTTAATACAGAAATTACATTTAAAGTTTTGGTTTTCTGTTCTATGTTCATTTTTTCCCCCATGTTTTTCATCAATACGTGTAGCGTATTTTCGTCAGTTACATGGTTAGGAATCCTATACTCCGCTATAGTCTTCATTTTCATATCAGTGCAGACTACATGAATACGGAAATGAAGTTCACATAACTACTAAAAGACAATCATACCATAATGTGAATATTGGTTAAAACTAAGAAAATATAGTAAACATTCACCGGTGGTGGTGAATTGGAAGGGGACATTATTATTATTATTATTATTATTATTATTATTATTATTATTATTATTATTATTATTTCACTCATTAGGAGTTGTCTCACAGGCCATGGTCAGTGATCGCTCACTAGCAGTAACCGGTGGTATTCGCTGGAGACCGCGTGACAAGTCCCCCGAATTCCAATGTTCTCCACCTCTTGACCACTCCTGCAGATGATTGCACATTATCGCAACAGCCGTTTGCCATTGATTTCTCGTTGGCATCGGCCATTGGTGTTTCCTGAGGGTTGGGTGACAAAATGGCTTCCCAAGGTACCAGATTTTAATTGCACACTTCCGGTGGAGGTCTGGTTAGTTCTCTCCCACCTCGGACTTTGCATCCTACCTAATTCTTCACAACTAGTTGATGTGGCGGCAGTCGATATCATCTACAGATTTTTTGGCATTTCACGGGGAACGTGGACCCTGCGTCAACGGGTTTTAATTTAATGGCTGCTCCCTGATGTTTTCTCTCATTTTATTCGTATATATCTCATGCACTTTTTTTTTTGTAATCGGGCGTACACTTTATTTTTTAATTTTTATTTCTTTAATTAAATTAAATTCATAATTTTAGTTCGTGCTTGTTTTTATTTTATTTTCATTTTGGTTTTTATTTATTTTATTATATTATATTTTCCACACTAATATTTTTATTTGATGTTACATTTATTTTTGTTACATTTATTTTTTCATAAATGTTCAAATAATATTTTGACATTTTGTTTGCCTCAAATAGTACCTTCCAAAAAGTATTCGTGGTGAAATAAACCAATGAAAACATTTTTGCGCATGCGCTGTATAGGGAGTAACCATTAAATTAAAACCCGTTTACGCCGGGTCCACATTCTCCGTGAAGTACCTTTTTTGTTATTGTTGTTGCTGTTATAATAATAATAATAATAATAATAATAATAATAATAATAATAATAATAATAATAATAATAATGGTGCATGTGCAGTGTACGCACCGTGCTATATTTTAGACAAGATTTTCAAGTTAAATAAAATATTTACGGTACTTTTTTCGTTAAATTGTTAGGTGTAAGTGCAGAATAGTTAGAAAAACTCTTCCTGTTAAAAATCGCTTTCTAAATAACATTATTTCAGAACGGTGCGTAAAAAAGTTATAAGATAAAACACAAGAAAATATGTTTACTAAAAGTTAATGTACTATTTTTTTAGTTCATATCAAAACTTTTATTAAAACTGATTAGTTAATGAATTTTAAAGATGAATTTCTGTTCGGATGTCTCAGCAGAGAATTTCCTATTTCATTTCCTTTTTCAGTCATGTAAATTATTAAAGATAAAATGTTATAAAACAAAAATAATTTAAGTTTTAAATATATTTCAAAGAAATAAATTACGCCCAGTCGATTGTTTTAGTTGTAAAAAAACAGCAACAAGAATAAAACAAAAACTGTCGTGAAAAAATGCTTCGAACTTTAAAATAAATTTTAAAAAAATCATTAAAAGAATGGACTGAAAAATATTCTCATATAAAATTGTTTTGCAGTCTGAAATACATACAAAAATGAAATATTCGATTTCCTTCGATGGATATAAAATTAAAAAACAATCCACTTACTTTTATATTTTGTAAGATTAAAATTATGCCAATGTGCAATTATATAATTATCCAAATATTATTTTTTCTTGTTAGGTGAATAAAAAAACGTAATTACAACAACCACAATATAAGGCAACGAAAAATATTTTTTATGGCCATGTGGTTGCACACCGAAGCATTAGGCACCTGCATGCTTTTACCTACATGGGGATCTGGTAATGACGTTATGCTGTCGTTCATTGGTCTGTTCTATCGGTGGCCGTGGCATTATTCCCTCTGATACGATATTTATGATTTGAAGGCTTTTTAGACATTCAAATTTAATAATCCATCCATCCATATATCTATCTATCTATCTATCTATCTATCTATATCTATCTATCTATCTATCTATCTATCTATCTATATATATATATATATATATCAACTAGTTCTATTTTTAATTAAAGAAATCACACTTTATGAGCAATGGAAGAATTGGGAGAATAACTGTCTCGCTCGGCATTTTAAAAGAAATTGCCAAAATCAACGTCGATAAGTTAACAATAAAAACAATTGGAGATTTATGTTATAATTCCTATAATTACCTTAAAATTATTTTCTTTATAAAAAAAAAAAACTAGATCAATTTAAGTGATATTTAAAATGTGATATTTCCGTTTTGTCCTTGGTACGTATATCTTTTTTTTATTTTTCTTATTTAAGATACGGGGAATTCTGGGTAAGAACTAGTATTATAGTAGTTGGTAAGTATAGGTTAATAAAAGAAAGCTGGTAGGTGATTTGGTGTAATAGAAAGATGCAATATATTTAGTAATAATGAAGTAAGGGAAGATCAACAAATACTTTTATTTCATGAAAGCTTAAAAAGATATTTATCATTATTACCAGCAATAGACAATTAGATTTTAAGAAATAGTAGCGTGGTATCGGAATTAAGGAGACATTTTTCATGAGTGATATAGCGATTCCGATTCCTATATAAGTTTCGATTTTTCCTATTTCCGATTACGATTCGGGTAATGTGTAAACACAGCGGTTTACAATCAAAATGGCCGATGCGTTCTTAAAATGCGTTCAACAAGTCTTGAAAAATGATGTTTATGACAATGATTTCTTGCCAATTGAATGAATAATAATATTCCAATGTTTTTATGAAGCTGGTGAATAATTTGGAAATGATTCAATCAATTGCCAAGCATCGAATAATGGCCAAATATTGTAGGTTTGAAATTTTTAATTTACTATGCGGATTAAATTTTTTATTTGCAGTCAATTGATGGTTGGAGATGAAAGTGTTTAAAAAAGATGGATTTTATCGTTCAGTACGAAAAAAAAATTGAATCCAGTATATTTCTATATAAAAAAAAATTGAATCCAGTATATTTTTTAAAAAAATTGAATCCAGTATATTTAAAAAAAAATTGAATCCAGTATATTTTCTATATAAAAAAATCGAATCCAGAATATTTCTAGTCCGTTGTGTCTGTACATTACATAATTCCAATTAATCATATAAACTAATCAACAGGATTGTGCGGTTTTGTTGAAATATAGACTAAGGAGTAAAATGATTTGTAAGAATGGTCTATGATATGTGGAATACGAAAAGAATGTATAATTTGTTGACAGTTGACGGACGGATATTAAAAAAAAATACCAATGGCTAAGTTAATATGAAACAAATTCGGAACATTGTTTGATAGTAATTTGATATGACAAGATGAGTCTTTATTCAATGAAACGATATTCTTTAGATCTAATTACTGCAAAATAATTACTGGGGAAAAATTTCGAAGGTAAAAAATATGAGTTACGTAAGGACTATCTTTCATCACTAACATTTGTTATGTGGTTGTAGAACACGAGAAATTATCTGTTATTTATCCGTCTGTTGATCTATTTATATATCTATATATCTGTATTGGTATCTATCTATCTATCTCCATCTAGCTATCTAGCTATCTCTATCTATCTATCTATCTAACTGGCGCGGTAAACAAGAGATGAGGTGTGAAGCTATGTTTTGATAAAAAGTTGTCAAAACATATCGAGGTATAAAATGGGCAAGTTGCATCAGATGCTCTAAAAATAACTGACCGGAAGGATGGTTGTTTCAACTTGATCAGGTTAGCCGGACATAGTGTAAAGTTGGAATTTGGACGTAAAGAAGAGCGTGCGTGTTACTGGTTGTCTTTAATTGTCGTTTTTATTCTCGGGTTTATATAAAGAGCAATATTGAGGGATTTATAAAGAATCGAAATGTGTAATTGTATCAGAATCGAAAATTAATTAAGGAATCGATAATTGTATCAGAATTTAAAAAAAATAGCTAAATCTTCCCTGCACTAATATATATATATATATATATATATATATATATATATATATATATATATAAAGAGAGAAAAACAAAGTAAATTTTTTATTCAAAATTAGTTTAAGACAAGTTCCAAATGAAAAACAAACAAAATTGCATTATAGTTGTTTACAATTGTTTCAAGAAAATGTTTATTTTAAGTCAATCCTTAAATATATCAATACTGACTTTCCTCAGAAAAAATAAAACATTTGTCAACTCAGAATTTTAATGACTACCTCATAGATTAAGCACCTTCAAGATACCTATTCAAACTTATTAAACGTATCACAAAAAATAAATCAATTCCAAAATAAATTTCCTCATCTTTTACTAGATTGCCCGGGTCAACATAATATTTGACCATATATATATATATATATATATATATATATATATATATATATATATATATATATATATATATATATATATGCTAGCATTTCAGCCTGGCGTTGCCCGGGTGTTTGGAGGTGTATGCTGAGCAAAAACAAAAAAAAGGTTAATTTCTTAAATTTGACCCCAATTATGACCCCTTAAAATTTGCTGTTTTGTGCTCAAATCAAGTTATTAAGTTAGATCCATGGCCAAGAAACCTATATCTAAAAGTTCAAGTGTGTAGACCAAAATTGTCGGAGGAGTTTGGTAGAGTTCTTAAAGGTCAAATCGTTGAACTTTTACCCCTTAACAGCTACATTTCTGGCCAAAATCCAATCACATCGATTTTCCAAAATCTCAGTACCCAGTATATAAAATTTCGAGTCTGTAGACTTACAATTGACAGAGTTATTGTGTAGGGAAATGTACACAGAAAGACAGAAACACAGACACATAGACACACGGACAGGCACACAGACACGTTCACTTTTATAAATATATAGATATTTATATATATATGTATGTATATATAAAACATATTTGATTATATATATAATATATAAAATATATTTTACTATGTATACATATAGTATATAAAATATATTGCTATATAAAACATATGAAATATACTTGACTATATATATAAAATATATATAAAATATATTTGCCTATATATAATATATAAAAAATATCTGACTATATATATAATATATAAAATATATGACTATATATATAATATATAAAATATATTTGACTATACATATAATATCCAAAAATATCTGACTATAAAATAATATATAAAATATATTTGACTACATATATAATATATAAAATATATTTGACTATATATATATATATATATATATATATATATATATATATAAAATATGAAAATATCTGACTATATATATATATAATATATAAAATGTATTTGACTTATATATATTATATACTAGACTACCCATAACCCGTTGGGTCAGTATATTATATTAGCTATGGAATTAATGTATGAGCGTGACACTTCTGACATAAAGAAAATAGCTTTTTTGTGACATAACAGAAATATTTCTATGAAAGTATATTAAAATGAAAAAAGAATATAGATAGATTTCTATGAGCCGTCCTGTATATAATTGCTTACTTTTGAAAAAAAAAACTTGCAGCCATTGAATTATAAGTGGTTTGCCATACTTATAGGTAAATGTGCACTGAGCATATACCATAATACTTAAAGTTAAATTCAAATTTTGATATATATTATAATTTACACACGAAAAAAAACAATTGGGACGCTCAAAACGTACACAGTAAAACAATACATTTTCTTGTGGCGTTGGTTATTTATTTTTAACGTAAATTTAAAAAAAAAAAGATATTTTCGGGGTTATTAATTTACGTTGGTAGTGTAGAAGAAAATATATGAATGAAAGCGGTGGGTAAATCGCCGTTGTAAAATGCTGTTATGGTTGTCAACGGGTTAAGGTAGATTTATTTGTAAGAAAATTGCATTAAAATAACTTAAACGTAATACGGAAATGAACTATGAAAAAAAGAAGAAAGTATTTACAATTATTTATTTGGATAATTCAAACGCGAAAAAAAAACCAAACAAAACAATTATGCCGCTGAAAACGTACACAGTAAAACAATACGTTTTATTGTCGCGTTGATTATTTGTTTATGTACGCATGCGCAACTGTAAGTCGTAAACCGGTTTTGGTTACAACACGCGTTACAAGAACATTTGAGTTTTATAATTTATACAGATAAAATATATTGGACTCTATGTACATAATGTATAAAATATATTGGACTATATGTACATAATGTATAAAATATATTGGACTATATGTACATAATGTATAAAATATATTGGACTATATGTACATAATGTATAAAATATATTGGACTATACATATAATATAAAAAATGAGGAGTAAGAAAGTCGATAACTACAACTGATGTTCCCAAACATAAAAAATATATGCCTATAGTAATCCAGAAACATACTGATTCGCCGTATAACCGCTGATCAGAGTGCCTAAACTAGCACACACATTGGGATGGGATTGAAAGTACGACCATTTAGACGATAGTTGTCGATTACAAACACTTGAGTACGAGATTAGCACTGTAGGCCTATGATATCTACTGGATGTTTTCATAAAAGTTGTGAACTACAAAACAGTGCGCTTTTTTTTAATTTACAACAGGTTTTGCATTGTGCTAATATATATATATATATATTAAATCCCCGAAACAGTGTTTCATGGTAAACAACTGATGATCCCTTAAATTATTACTGGTACTATAGTGAATTCGAGACAGCCAGTTGAAAAATATAAATGAGTCGTGCACCACCACCGAGAATCGACACCAAAACATCTAGCGTAGGTTCACTTTTTTACTTGGACGTAATGAAAACCTTTTTTGCCGCAATGTTAAGAATTAAAACATGAACCAATAGCTTTTACGCTACGCATGCATATTCGTAATGCCCTCGTTCGACCTTCACCTATCAAATTCCATTTTTTAATTTTCACACTTTTGCACCGATTTGCCTAAGCTAAAACGCAAATATAAAGTTTCGCATACGTTCAAATACTCTATATATTAAGTTTCATGTCCGTAGACCAAAACCTGACAGAGACGTTTGGTAGCTAAAATTTTTAAACAAATATATATATATATATATATATATATATATATATATATATATATATATATATATATATATATATATACGCATACATAAATGTATATAAAAAGAAGTTTGTGTTTACTGTAACCTTTTTACGCAAATATTACGCAAGTATAAATCATATAGAATATTCGAATGAATATAATTACAAGTAATATTGAAATAAAAATGACCATAAAAAAAGAAGTAATACAGAATAAAGTAAAATGAATGTTTAAATGAATACACAAAATGTATCTTTTGCTGTTGACTGCAATTCCACGACTCATACATAACAAAATTGTATTTTCTTTTTAAATAAGTGTAAGAAAGGACTTTTACTATGAATATCAATACGCAAAAAAAAGAAACATTTATATATATATATATATACATATATATATGTGTGTGTGTGTGTGTGTGTGTGTGTGTGTGTGTGTGTGTGTGTGTGTGTGTGTGTGTGTGTATTGTGAAGTCAGCACCAACCCTATTCAGGTTTAACCGGCATTCTCCGAAGGAGGAAGTTTCATGGGAGTATGAAATTCACAAGCACTCCCCAGTCGCATGTATATCCCGGTTAGAGGAGATGACGGCGTTAGGTTTTTGCGACTTTTTGCAGGGAGGTGGTGACGTCCTCCTACATACAGCACCTGGATTCCGAAATTAGTCACAAATTTTGTACTGACTAGGCTCAACGTTGCTTAACTTCAGTGATCCGACAGGAACCGGTGTGTCAACGTGATTATTCCGTATATATATATATATATATATATATATATATATATATATATATATATATATATATATATATATATATATATATATATATATATAAATGCATATGTATATAAATGTAGGTACGTCGTATATATATATGTATATATATATATATATATATATATATATATATATATATATATATATATATATATATACGACGTACCTTCAATAGGTTTCCAATCTTTTTTGTACAGGCAACTAAATTAGTTGTAGACTCTTTAAAAATCTATTATGTCATTGCTTTGAATCCTATGAGATGACTGACTAATCTTTATGATTTCAAGTTCAAATGAGCAGCTACAGGAGGAATTGAATACACCCAGCTGAATCCTGATTGGGACAGTTGATGGATTTCAAATATGTAATCTGGGCGTGAGAACATTTTAGAAGAAGAATATCAAATAAAATTTCTGTTTTAAAATTAGAAATATGCCATTGAAACGTATGAAATGCTTCAAACTGCATTTGCACCATCTTGTATGAATCGACAATACGTTTTTGAATGGCATAAGAGATTCAAGGAAGGCAGAGAGTCAGAGTCTGTGAGGTATGACGAGAAGTGTGGAAGGAGTAAAAAAGTCGGAACACCCAAGTTGATTGGCCAAATAAAGAATTTCATTAATAATGAATGCCGTGTCTCTATAGAGACAATACATGCACAGTCTGATGTCAGTGTGGGAACTGTCAGCAATTATTCGCGAGGGACTGTAGATCCGGAAGATTTGCGTAAAGTGTGTAACAAGGGTGCTTAGACAAAGCTAAAAAAGAAGACTTTGTCATGACAACAGGGAGGTTGTCGAGCTGATCAATTGAGATCTCGCAGTTCCTAATTGTCTAGTGACCTGCCGTGAAAGATGGATTTATATAGATATTCGAGTTGTATTTCTGTTGTTCTTGCGAAACTGCAGGTATCAATATCAAATTGAATTAATCTGTAATGTAATTTTCGTAAGCAACTATTATCTCATTCATAATATATAACAGTAATAATATATAATATTGATACATCTGTGCAAAAGTACTAACACACATAATACATGCATACATATATATATATATATGCATATATGTATATAGATATATATATATATATTTATATATATTGGAGTATTTTGATGCACAAAAATGTAAACGACACGTATCAAAATATAAGTTCAAGTAAGCAAAGTTAAGGCCATTCTCATTGAGAACTGAAACATGTCTGCAAATATGTGGTAAGATATATAAATACAAATTAATATCAAATGCATATACTATTTTATTTTTGACCAAGTATTGTACAATAGCACGAAGAGTTCTTGCTTAATAAGCTTTCTTTGTATTTTTTTTACATTTTTCTGATTCTCTTTCTTATTTCCTGGTTGAATATGTGTAACAAGGGTCCATAATCGTTTTGGTCTATCTGTTTTTTTTATTTTGTTTTTTTATAATACTTTCAACTGAGTTTTCTTCAGGCAGTTATAATTATTGTTCGTTTAAAATCTAGATCATTTTACAAATTCAGTTAAAATTATATTTAAATTTCTTGAACTAGTGAAGCGTCTCCTGTGTAATATATATATATATATATATATATATATATATATATATATATATATATATATATATATATATATATATATATATACGTTTTAAACGTGTTAAAAACGTGGTTAAAGTAAATGTACAATAGTTTTAAAAGTGTGATTTAGAATTTACAGTTTGTTTTTTTAAAATAATTTATAATTTTACATTCCAATATATATATATATATATATATATATATATATATATATATATATATATATATATATATATATTGGGTCGTTACGTACCAAGGTAATTCAAAATGTTACTACTATTTTCAAACTTTACATAATTTAATTTTGGTTGTTTAGTTTTTACATATATTGCTTCTAGTATTTTTGACGTTTTAAAGCTTGAGTCCCTATGGAGGATTTTCGTATTTTTCACAGGGAGCTTTCTAAACTGAGAATGTGGGCAGCCATATTGTTTTATGTGTTGGGAATTTGAGGTTGTGTCAGAAGATTGTATGGTCAATCGTCTGGATTATGTATTAGTCGTGTGTCCAATGTAGCTATTGGTGTTGGAGATGCATTCTCCCAATAGGCATTTGAATTGATAGACTACATTAGTTTCATCGATTAATTATGTTGTACGGAAGTCTATATATATATAATAGAAATTAATATTTTTGAATTAATATGTTAATATTTTCAACATAGACGATTTCTCAGTTTAGTAACGTAAAAGTTTTATTTCTGCCTAGTGTGTACTACTCGGTTAATGCTTGGCATGTTAAGTTTAAATGTGTAGATGGTGTAGTTTCCATTGCAACCACAACATAATATATTTCGTTTCTCGTCTTTTTTCCCCTCTCTTCACTCTTTTTTTCTCTCTCTGCTCTACCTCTAAATTATCTTCTCTTCCTTTGTACCTTCATTTTCCTTTTCCTCTTTTTTAATATCAAAACGTTTGTGATTCTGTACCATTATTTCAGTATGATGATAAGCCATCGAGTGACTCTCTCAATGATAAGACCCATAATGTGTTGAAATAAATTTATAATCAAATCAGGCTGAGATTGTAGTTTCATTCTATCTCAGCCCTGCTAAGTATTGAGCTGAAGATTTGCTACAGATGCATTATGCAATTTCTGTAGGAGAGGGCAATGTGAAGGAGAGCACACTTAAAAATTAAAAGTAAAAACAAAGCAGCAACTAAGTTCCATCTCATCATAAATTTATTTTAACGCTCTAGTGCGCTTTTAAAAAACTCAGATGCTATTTAAACGCTAAACTGACTCGCATCTCTTATTTAAACAGGCTGGTAACGGGTTGAACTAAAATGATTGGGCTAATTTTATGCAATATTTTTATGATCTCTCTCTCTCTCTCTCTCTCTCTCTCTCTCTATATATATATATATATATATATATATATATATATATATATATACATATATATATAAAATTAAATATGTATATGTATGTATATTCTTATGTATATATATATTTATATATACATATATACATATATATATATTGAATATATGAATGTATATATGTAAATATGTATATATATATACATATATGTATATATATATATATATATATATATGTGTGTGTGTGTGTGTGTGTGTGTGTGTGTGTGTATGTGCGTATATGTGCAGATATTTATAAGCAATATTATTTATATTTGGATATGAATGGTTTATAGCGCTTCCGACTTTTCGCTCCCTTTATCTTTCTACCAATATTTTCTCTCTTCAGTATCTACAATTCAATCTATCGTTCTTAATCTCGTGAAACGTGTATAGTTTCTCTTGCTCCATCTCTCAGCTATCTGCCTCTAAAACCTTCCATTCCTTTCCCTTTCATTTTCTGCATTTGTTTTTTTTTAAGACAAAATAAATATATATTCTTCTACAAATTGTTGTCTCCAAATCTATATTCAGGATGTATATTTTTTTTCTATCTATACCCAACTTTTCCTTCTTTCTTTCCTTCGTTTTAGTTGTTGTTGATTCCCGTTATCCGTTATTGACTGCTGCTGCTGCTATTGTAGCTTTCTCACAATATTAACGTCCTTATCCCCCATCTCCTTGCGATGAAAATTGCTCGTACGTTTTTTTTCATAGTATATTAAGCATGTTTTTTGCTTGTCCCCAATTACTAATAAATCTGATGATATTTCCTTAAAATATCACCCCTAAATATAAAACGATTTACAAGGGTCATAAAAATATGGTGGCGTATAATTTATAAAAATGTTTGTATGATAAAATATTGCTACATATAAAATACAGAAGCAGCAAGCTAGACGGATTAGCTAAGCGAGTTTATATATATATATAGATATACGATGTATATTTTATATATATGCATATATATATATATGCATATATATATATGCACGTTGTATGCTTTTTGCGTAAATATCAGTGGCTAGGAATTTACATACATATTTCAGATGTTAATTGGTTCGAAATTCAATATATATATATACATATGTTAACTTGCTAAATTAATATCAGACACATGTATGCATATATGTAGGCCATTAATATTTACATAAAAAGCATATTGTACACGTGTACGTATATATACACACAAATAGATATGCATATACATACATATATTTAAATACATATTTATATATGTATACATATGTGTACATATATATACGAAAATATATACATACACGCATGCATATATATATACACACATATATAAATACGTATACGTATATGTGTATATGTATACATACCTTGTATATACATATATATGCACAAACACACACACACACATATATATATATATATATATATATATATATATATATATATATACAGATACATAATTCATGCACACATACACGAAGTGCCTTATAAAAGTTTCTGTTTTTGTACAAGAATTTAAAATTGTTGTAGATACTTGTAACTAGCTATGTTATTGCTGTATATGGTATGCGATTACTGACACATTTTTGTGGTCCCAGGTTTAAATGATCAGCTAATGCCAGAATTGGAATCCACCCTACTAAAGCCTGAATTTCACAACTAATGAATTACAAACATGTAATCTAAATGTAAGTACACTTTAGAAGAACAATAAAATTCTGTTTAAAACTTTGAAAAAAATGCAATGAAACGTATGAACCGCTTTAGGGTGCTTCTGTTTCATCTTGCATAAATTAAACCAGTTTTTGAGTTAAATAAGAGATTAAAAGAAGGCAGGGGGTCTTTGAGGTATGATGAGACATGGGGAAAGAGTAAGGGAGTCTGAACATCAGAGTTGATATACTAAATAAATAATTTCATGTATAAAATGTCTCATGTACATTGAGACAATAAGTGCATAGTTTGATGTCAATTGGGAAGGATTACACACAATTACACGCGAGGAACTAACGGTTTGTAAGATATGCGCGAAGTTTGTCCCAAAACTGCTCAAGGAAGGTCACAGACCATTTGACCAAAGATGGGCATCAAGACAGTTCCTAATCCTCCCTGTAATCCAAGTCTTGCCGCCTGTGACTTTTAGTTATTCCCTAAGCTCAAGGAAATCCTTTGAGGCTGTCGTTATCAGACAATTAAGTATATGAAAGAAGCTGTAACGAGAGTCATTGATACAGTTACACAATATGACTTCCATGGGCTTTCCATAAGCTATTGGAAATGTACAACGAGTGCATTGCAGCTGGGGGATATTACTTCAAAATGTACTAGAGTTTTATGTATGCACTATCAATAAAAGTGCACGTACGTAAAAAGTCTGGAAACGTATTGAAGGTACCGCTTATATGCATATTCATACGCACACACACATACACAAGTATATATATATATATATACATATATACGTATATATGTATAATATACATACATATATACACATATATACTTGTAGTCATTCACATACAGTACTGTTTCGTTGTATCACAGCTTATCAGTGCGGCTCGACCAGTACCTCTCCCAAGCCGAGGATTGAACCTAGAACCGTCGCATTGACAGTTGTCAGTTTTACCGATCGACCCACGGAAACGGCGCCCGTAAATTACTTCAACAATTGCCTCACTAAACAAACATTCGCCCACCACTTTTATACACATGTATACACAATCTACAAACACACAAAAGAATGTTTCTACTGGCATTTGCGATGCTACCGCGGCTGTAATATTCATTTTCCTACGTGACAACTATTGTCCTTTTGTATTTGAATTAACGAAGAAAGTGCCTGATTTACTAAAATGATATTGTGAACTCAATATACTTTATTTTATAAACTATTAGTATTAATAATAATTAATCAATTTTTATATTTATTTTATAAGCAACTAACATAGGTATAACGATAAACTCTAGGATATCATCACTTTTTTTTAAATGCAGTTGGTTACACAATCATAAATTGACGCACACACACAAATTCGTATACACCTATACCAATATAAATAAATATGACATTATTTCATGTGTATACGTATATATTATAACAATGTAATGTAATTTAGTTAGCACATATATTTTTAATTTTAATATTAATTACGTAGTAATAATTCATGTCTATATTTATACTAAATAAATACCAGTCTTATTCGGGAAGAGTTCACAAATAAAATTGTTTACTATCAAATTTTCCGTGTGTCTTTAATAAGTTTCCAAACTGTTTTTGTACATGCTTTTAAAGTTTTCATAGACTCCCAAAAAATTCTGTATGTTATTGTTATACTCTTATGAGATGTCTAACCAATTTTTATAATTTCAGGTTCGAATGAACGGTTACAGCGGGCATCGGAATGCACTCTACTAAAGCCTGATTGTCACAGTTGGTGAATTTCAAGAATGCAATCTGGACGTGAGGATACATTACGATAAAGGTATGCTATAAAATTCTATTTTAAACCTGGGAAAACTGCCACAAAATCGCACAAAATGCTTCAGATTGCTTTTGGACCATCTTGTATGAATCGAGCATCAGTTTTTGAGTGAGATAAGAGAATCAAGGACGCCAGGGAATCTGTGAGAGATTATTAGACGTGTGAGAGGAGTAAAGAAGTCAGAACATCAGAGTTGATTGGTCAAATAAAGAATTTCCTTGACAAGAACCATTGTGTGTCTATAGAGACCGTAAGTGCACGGTTTGATGTCAGTGTGGGAACATTACACATAATTATTCACGAGGAACTGAAGATGCGGAAGATTTGTGCGAAGTTTGTCCTGAGGGTGCTCCATCTTTATCACAGACTATTTGACTAGGATGGGCATCAAGACAGTTCGTCATCCTTCGTATAATCCAGATCTTGCTTCCAATGACTTTTGCTTATTTTTTTAAGACCAAGAAAAAACTTAGCGGCTATTGTTATATAGATAATCATTGACACGCTCATACAAGAGAACTTTCCTGGTACATTCCATAAGTTGTTGGGAACGGTACAACAAAGGCATATCAGTCGGAAGAGATTATCTACAAGAGGACTAGAGTTTTGTGTGTATATTATCAATAAAAGTACCCAATCAAAAACAAGTATGGAAACTGATTGGAGGACATCGTTTTTCTTTTACACATGCTTAAATCAAGTCATGATGATATTTAAACTTATATACAGAATCCATATTCTAATGAAATAAGTTACATAGTTTGAATTCTTGAACGTTTAATACTAAACTTAAGGACTTATAAAAAGAAATTTAAATTAAGGGAATATTTCGTGCATAATGGTTTTGCATAAACAAATCTAATATTTTATTTTTTTTTTATTTTTAAAGGAGTATTTTCTCATATGTGTCTGATTTTTAAGAATATTTATTAATTGATGTCTATTTTCAAGTCTTTTAATTTCAAAATAATCAGCGTACTTGAATTTACAGAGGATGTCAAAGATCTTTACCTATTACTTTGCATAAAACTTAACTGAATAACAAATAATCAGCATTTAGATCCCTTACATTTCGCATAGACTTTGCAAAATTAAAAATGATCAGTATTGGCTCAGGAATAGCTCATATACACACGAATACATAAACATCAATTTACCTAACTTCCCATATTCTTAAAAAGCTGCTGTGCCGATCTGACCGAAGCGTTGCATGGTCGTCTGTTACTATAAGATGCGATAAACTAAATATTATTGTGTCTTTTCAATGCAGAAACTACCGGCAAATCTGGCATAACGTTTCAATGCACATTTTTCATAACAGACTACAGTAAAACTAGGTATTATAATTTCTTTTTATGCACAGTTAAAGATTATGAAAGGTTCATAGTTGTTAGTATTTATTAGATGAATTGTGCCTAAATTTAATCATATTCAATCATCAATTTTGCACAAAGCACCCATTTTAATCAAGGGACTATTACTGTTTCAATCCTGGCTTGAGGTAGTTGCCTTCTAGCCGCACTGATGAACAATACTGTATGTGGATGCCTACAGAATATGGACTCTGATTTATGAAAGTATGATACGTTATGAAAAGGAAGGGTTGTAAATTTGGGTTGAATTTGGGGGTATCAAAACCAAAGCAAAATATGATGAAAGTAAAAATAAAATAGATACATCCCATTATTTACTATGCCATACCTGTTCACATTGAAACACTTATCATAATATTTTGTGGATCTATATTTAAAAACCTTGTTAAACTTTGTGACATATTTCCATTCTATGGAGGTCAGGTGCGAACGAACACCCCATGATTTTATTATACTCTATTTCTTCAAACTAAAACATAATTATCAAAGTATACTTAGGCAGATAGGTATGAAAAGTCTGTATTAAAGTGTGTGCCTATTTCCATTCTATGGAGACCAGGCGTGAACGCAGACCCCACAATTTTATTATACCATCCCTATTTAAGTTAAAACATACGTATCAAAGTATTATTGTGTACATCTATATCAAAAAGTTTGTAAACGTTTTTTTTTTTTAATTTTTAAATTTTTTATTTCCATACTTTGTGGAGCAGGCGCGAACGCCGACCCCACAATTTTAATGAACCACCATTCTGCCAGATCAAACATACCCATCCCTGTGTCTCAATACATCTTCTATCATTATATGTAATCAGTTTTTTAAAATAGTCAACCATACAGGAGCCTATTCGTGACCACACACACACACACACACACACACACACACACACACACACACACATTCAGCTTTATATTATAAATATATATGTATATATACTAGCAGAGTCACTTGCCGTTAGCTGGGACTGAAATGATAAACAAATGTTACACACTCCCATATTTTCATTTTTATCACAATCGACGAAATCGCCTTTTATTCAATCAAATTGATTGATTAACTGCTCTAATTGCGGATCAATCGAGTAGACTTCACAAGCCTCTCGCAGTGACTTAGTTCTCAATATATTGTAGTCTACTTGTCATTATAGAGAACTTTATATTGATTTTATTTTATATTTTATATATAAAGGCTCACATTTAATTTTAAAATGCAAAAATATGCTTTTATTGTGCTTTAAACAGAAACAGTCATTTCGAACGCGCCCCTGTAATATAAAAGACCCTACTGCTGCCTTTATATGTCTGGCCGTATTGTGTGTGCGGTGAAAATGGCTGAATTTTATTTTAAAATGAAAAAGTCAAGTCTCATTGTGAAATTGTGCTTTAAACAGAAATATTTATTTCGAGCGCGCTATGACATATCAAAGAACCGACTGTTGAATTTATATATGTCGTGCCTTTCGTCTTGTGTGGTAATGACACCTCTAAAATGCATTTAGGTAGTTAGAGTGTGAAAGGTGTTAACCTGGGTCAATATCGCCTGTTTCTTATTTCATCGGATTATCTTGGTCATCGATTATCAATACTTATCGCAGACATGTGATGCAAAACCTATCCAAGTGTGAAATTTCATAAAAATCGGCGAAATGTTTCGAGTCAATCATGAAAGAACTCACACAGACAGACATATACACACAAACACATTTTCTTTTTTTATAATAGTACATAGTTAAATAAGGATATGTATATATATACACACACATGTATATGATTATATATGTGTGTGTATATTTATATACCTATATACACGTATCTATCTATATATATATATATATATATATATATATATATATATATATATATATATACACACACACGGTGACCCAAATCTAATTTTAGGCCCCGTTTCTTAGTGTTTTGTCCGAATGAAATGAACGTTTGGTCATAACTAGTGTATTATATTCAAAACATCACATCAAAACACTAGGGTGTTTGGACTTTTCTTCTCCGTTCTACAGCATATGTTCTAGACGGCTTCCATTTAGCTTTTGTCTTGTTTTTGGGGTCACCCTATATATATATATATATATATATATATATATATATATATATATATATATATATTGATCGTATATATATATATACTGATCATATATATATATATATATATATATATATATACTGATCATATATACACATCTATATACTTATATATATATATGTATATATATGATCAGTATATATATATATATATATATATATATATATATATATATATATATATATATATATGTATATATATATATATACTGATCCTATATATATATATATAATATATATCTATATATATATATGTATATATATATATATACTGATCCTATATATATATATATATATATATATATATATATATATATATATATAATATAAAGCTGAACGTCTGTGTGTGTGTGTGTGTGTGTGTGTGTGTGTGAGTGATCACGAATAGGCTCCTATATGGTTGACTATTTAAAAAAAAAACTGATTACATATAATGATAGAAGATGTATCGAGGATCAGGAATGGGTATGTTTGATCTGGCAGAACGGTGATTCATAAAAACTGTGGGGTCTGCGTTCGCGCCTGGCCTCCAAAGTATGGAAATAAAAAATGAAAAAAAAAACATTTAAAAGGGTTTTGAAATATATGTACATGACAATACTTTGATAAGTATGTTTTAACTTAAATAGGGATGGTATAATAAAATTGCGGTGTCTGCGACCGCCCCTGGCCTCCATAGAATGGAAATAGGCACAAACTTTAATAAAGACTTTTCATATTTATCTGTGATAATTATGTTTCAGTTTGAAGAAATAAGGTATAATAAAACCATGGGGTATTCGTTCGCACCTGACCTCCATAGAATGGAAATATGTCACAAAGTTTAACAAGGTTTTTTAATATAGATCCACAAAATAGTGTGATAAGTGTTTCAGTGTGAACAGATATCGTATAATACATTATGGGGGTTATCTATTTTATTTTTACTTTCATCATATTTATCTTTGGTTTTGATACCCTCAAATTCGAAGATATCTCTTTACAACCCTTCCTTTTCATTACTTATCATACTTTGATAATATATATATATATATATATATATATATATATATATATATATATATATATATATATATATACAAACAGGAATGCCGGTGTTGAACGGGATTGAATGAGGTTCAACGAAAGTCCCACACTTCTATTATTATTTTATTTTCATTAGAATCGGTGAAATTACTAATTACTCGATTGATCTTCTAATCTAGTCGGGGCCTCCTTAAGTACATCGGGGAAGGAAGCGCTGCATACGCCCTCGTAGTAACTTATTCCACATTTTATAATGGCATGGATTAAAGTTTCATCAGAAAAAATCAAATATCATAGTCGATTGTGCTTTACATTGTCTTATCATACAAATAATTTTTTGATTTAGTACGCCGTATCCTCCTTGGAAGTGCCCAAAATATTCAAATGTTCTTGCGATGTTAGACTGTATAAAAGTGTTTACTCACGTCGAAATCAGATTGTTCATTCTTTTATTGATTTTTTTTTTTTTTTGCTTATAGGTTTTCGATACTTATCGGAAGCATTCCAATAAAAAAAATAAATTATTAAAGAAGACTATGAGACACACACACTATATATGTGTGAAATTTGATAAAATTCGGCAAAGCCGTTTTGGAGTCCGTAATGGACGGAACTCACACATACATACATATACACACACGTACACACACGCACACACACACACAGACAAATGGCATATATATATATATATATTTATATTTATATTTTTATATTTTGTGTACAGAAAGTTGTTAATGGAGACAGATCATTGGTACCGTCGGTTTCAAGCCCGATAATTAATAAGGCCCGTTTAAGGTACCTTATCAAGCTCTCTTCAGCCAATATTCGTCAATATTCGGCTGAAGAGAGCTTGATAAGGATACCTTAAACGGGCCTTATTATCGGGCTTGAAACCGACGGTACCAATGATCTGTCTCAACTAACAACTTTCTGTACACAAAATATAAATACGCTCTTAAAATTTGGATTTTCCTTTTAATTGAGCACTCTGCTGGAATTCTTTTTCCAAAAGAAACTAATCATATATATATTATAAAGTGGATTTTTAATAAAGCCAAGGGCAATGGAACCAATGAAAAAATATATAATGTTAATATAAGAAGTCAGAGAAAGACAGACATATATAAATAGACAGATATATAAATAATGTAAATCTATATGATTATATGCACACACACACATACACACACACACACACACACACACATATATATATATATATGATTGTATATTTACATAAAAGCTGGTGATGAGCTACATCGAAACAGTACTGTATGAGGATGACTATAATGCTCCCTATCTTTGGGTGAGCATGTAGGGAAGTGGTATAGAAACTCCCATTAGCGTATTAAACGGTGCTCTTTGTTTAAACAAATAGAGCTTAGGCGTTTGAACAATGTATAAACATTGATAATTTATTATCTGGCATAGCAGCAGTCAAATGGCATAACGGTTATGAGCGCCGTCTGTCGTTTGTGCGGTCGTGTTTCGATCCTAGCTTGACGTAGTTGTTTGTCTAGGACAGGAATGTGTATATAGCATACGTATGTATATATGCATCACTATATATACATACATACACATATATATATATATATATATATATATATATATATATATATATATGTATATGTGTGTGTGTGTGTGTCTGTGTCTGTGTCTGTGTCTGAGTGAGTGTGTGTCTGTGTATTATTCAAGATTAATATTATTCTCTAGACGAATAACTAGTTGACTAAAATATGCTCATGAATGTGTTGCGACACCTTAATGTTTATATAAAGTAAATAAAGAGTGTATATACACATATATATGTATATGTTCATATCTATATCTATATATATATATATATATATATATATATATGCACACACAAGAAAATAAAATAGAATTAACAAAAGTTATAGTACACTAAGAAATATTTAAATGCTGAATATGAATACAAATTTATCGTACTTTTGTGTAGACACACACGCACGCATGGACACGCGCACACACGCGCACACACACGCACACACACACACGTATATATATATATATGTCTATATTGCATTAAAAGATTAAATTCGTAACATAAAAGATGAATGGACTAAATTATAATCAATGAAATACAATAATGAATCACATGCGTAAAACCAGGTTGAATGAAACTGTGAAATGAATAAAAGGTGAATGAGCAACTGGAATATTGATAGAAAGGTGACAAACATGAATTTCCTAATTGAATATTGAGGTATAAAATATCACATTAAAATAATAAACTAAGAATATTTGAAGTGAGATCAAAGCAATTCAAAATAATAAATTAATAGGATCCTTGCTATTGGATGAATTGCGTACTTATAAGTAGTGAATAGTAATTAACAGAAATTAAATTGTTTCTATGGTAAAGCAACCAGTGACTAAATAGAAAAAAGTGTATTGCAGGAAAACTAAATTCATGGACAGAATAATTCTTTATATATTAATTAATGAACATGCGATATACGTAAAAATAAATGGCAGAGAATGCACAACGGGGAATACGCACAAATAAAACGATGAATCAAACGTTAATTAAATGATTAATTAATGGATAAAAGGATTAAATTATGAAAATTTACGTAATAAATTTATATTCTAAAACGAAAAGTTATACCTAAGTTAAACAGAAAAATTATATCGCAAAAAGAACCCTCGAAGTTTTAATTTAAGAAATATTAATTTACACACCCAAACACGCGCGTGCGCGCACACACACACACTCACACACACACACACACACACACACACACACACACACACACATATATATATAAATTCAAAAATAATTTTCATTCTGTAAACTTAAAACGAATATAAATATTAATACTAATAATTATAAGACAATCATAAAGAAAGGTTCAATATGTAAGACATATCATTGCTATAAGCAACACTGTAAAGTAAAATTTACAACAATTTATTATTGGAAAAGGGGATACAAGTTAAAAGTTAATTTTTCCTTATTCCATGGAGTTTCAAAAAATGATTCTAATCCCCAGGGAAATACAGTTAGCAAAATAATATTCATAGGCAAGCTATAATTTTGCATGTTAGCAAATAAATAGGACGTCTTTATTAGGCCACCATTCGTCCATGTATGTAGTATGGTTTTCACATTTGGGCCGGTGCATCTGCTAGTAATTTCTCGCTCCTGGACAGTGGTCAAAAGAGAGTCGCCAACCTGATATGTCCCGAACTGTCATCTAAGCTTCGGCCTCTGTCCCATCGACGAAATGTTGCATCTCTCTGCCTGTTCTGTAAGTATTTTAATGGTGGTTGCTCCGACGAACTACAAGCCCTTGTACCAAGTCGACATACATATCCCCGACAAACCCGACAAGCAACAAAATTACACTCCTATGAGACAGTAGAGATCCCTAGATGTAAAAAAAAAAAGACTTCTACTCTAAGAAGTTTTGTTCATCAGAAATGATGGATTTTGGAACTCCCTTCCGGGTTACTGTTTTCTCAACTGTACTAACATGCAGAAGTTCAAGTGTAAAATGAAGAGCCCTCTTGCTGCTCAGCTCCTTACAGAATATCCCTGCAGCTTAAATCCCCGATAGAAGCCCCCCCCCCATGCATACATTAAGGTGGCACTTTGTCTTGTTGGGATGAAAATGGAATAATAATAAAAACATTGGAAACTACGAATGATAGGAGAAGTCATATTTGTATAAATGTTGATTATAATGCAGAAATCTATAAATGTATAGGTAACACTTCTGCATTATAATTCAAATGTTTATGCCAATATGTCTTCTATTAAATATTATGTGCCAACAAACAAAATATTAGCTTGCTTATTAATATTATTTTGCTAATATTTATTCCTGTGGATCAGAGCCATTCTTTGAAAGTCAATGAAATGATAAAAATAAATTAACCTTTCAACTTATATTCCTTAAAAAAAAACTGTTGTGAATTCTAAATGTTAAATACACACACATACATACACACACACACACACACACACACACACACACATATATATATATGTATATATATATATATATATATATATATATATATATATATATATATATATAAAGAGAGAAAAACAAAGTAAATTTTTATTCAAAATTAGTTTAAGACAAGTTCCAAATGAATAACATACAAAATTGCATTATAGTTGTTTACAATTGTTTCAAGAAAATGTTTATTTTAAGTCAATCCTTAAATATATCAATACTGACTTTCCTCAGAAAAAATAAAAACATTTTTCAACTAGGAATTTTAATAACTACCTCATAAATTAAGCACATTCAAGATACCTATTCAAACTTATTAAAACGTATCACAAAAAAATAAATCAATTTCAAAATAGATTTACTCAACTTTTACTAGATTGCTCGGGTCAGCATAATATTTGACTATATATATATATATATATATATATATATATATATATATATATATATATATATATATATATACTAGCATTTCAGCCCGGCGTTGCCCGGGTATTAGGAGGTGTATGCTGAGCAAAAACAAAAAAGGGTTAATTTTTTAACTTTGACCCCTTAACGTTTATTGTTTTGGGCTCAAATCAAATTGTTAAGTTAGATCTAAAATTTCAAGTGTGTAAACCAAAAATTGTCGGAGGAGTTTGGTAGAGTTCTTAAAGGTCAAATCGTCGAACTTTTATCCCTTAACAGCGAAATTTCTGGCTAAAAACCGATCACATCGATTTTCCCAAATCTCAGTACCTTGTATATCAAATTTCGAGTCGGTAGACTTAAAATTGACAGAGTTATTGCGTATTATTACCGCTATTCTTACAACTACTACGAAGGATAATAATAAGAGTTCTTCAGGAATGGTGAATTGTTAAAAATTTCGGCAACATTGTAACTAGAAAACAAAAATACATCTATTGAGAGTGACAATATTTCATATAAATTAATTAAGTTAGTTGATTAGTGTTGCGGTGTTTAAAATTATATATTTAGTAGCATTTTGCTCTTTATGAATATTACGGAAACTTATATTTCGCATATCCCACCTTAAAATTATATATATATATATATATATACAGGATACGGTTTAATTAATATGCATATTTATATCTCAAGCGTATATGTATATGTGCGTGTTCATAAATATGCGCGTGTGTGCGGATATATACATAAACGCTCTCACATACACACATATATGGATAGAAAGATTGATAAATATCGTTTTTCCATAAGTAATCCTAAAAGAAATCTATGCATTTTTCGGATATTGCAGGCACACACAGACACACACAGACACACACAGACACACACAAAGAAATCTACAAAAGTCTATAAACGATAAAAATACCAGTAAAATTTTCTAGGACTTCCTTGCGTAACGGATCACGCACTGGACTCTAATACCGTTGGTATGGGGTTAGATTTCATAGACAGACAATCAAGCTATGCTGAGGAGAGTTAGGAACTCGAAACATGCATGTCCGTAGATTAGTGTTTTACAAAATAATAAAACTAAATAAATCATAATTCTATTTGTTTACGTCCTAATAAAATATGGGCGATTTTCTAAGTAAAAACTCTTCAAGCTGAAAACGCTACTTAACGGTATTATCGTTTTAAAAAAAAACAAGATTTTACACACACACATACATACATACATACACACATACATACACATATACATACACATATGCATACATACATACATACACATACACACACATACATACATACACCCATACGCACACACATACACACATACATACCCACACATACATACACACACATACATAATACACACATAATACACACATACATACACACATACATACATACACACATACATACATACACACATACACACAGACATACACACATACATACATACACACATATATACATACATACATGCATACATACATACACACATATATACATACATACATGCATACATACATACACACATACATACACACATACATACACACAGACATACACACATACATACACACATACATACATACACACATACATACACATACATACACACACATACATACACACATATATACATACATACATACATGCATACATACATCCACACATACATACACATATTTTATCTCTTTTATTTATACTATTCTTATTTCCGGCTATATATTTGCATCTCATGCAAGTCTAACCCAGAAATGCTATAATCTAAAATGAAGAACGTATAGAATCGAAAACTTTATTGAATCTAGCGGTTTACAAGATTTAAGCCGTTCTGACCAAGAGTTAAAATTCCCTGTAATTGTCATTTAAAACTGTTGGTACCAGTCCAGATTTCCCCTTATGTTAAAAAATACAATAAACAAAAAAACATCTACATATAATACGTACGAGTGACAAAATGAAAATATCATATCCCAAAAATCACATAGATTGATCAAGTAGTTTTATATTTATGAATAAAATCATTATAAAACGATTAATGTAAATTTGTAGGCATTACAACATGATTATCGTATGTTTTGAATTATTGTTTAGTTAATATTTTTTATACTTTTTCGAAAATGTCGAGCGTTAAAAATTAAAAAAAACTATAACCATCTAATCAATTTACGTGACATATGGAATATGATATTTTCTATCCGTCATGGGTATGTTCAGCTTTTATTTCCTTTTGTTTTTTTTTTAATATAAGTAAATTATGGATATGAATCAAACTGTCATATGAATCTCTCCCTCCCCCCCTCTCTCTCTTTCTCCTTGTATATATATATATATATATATATATATATATATATATATATATATATATATATATATATGAATGAACTGAAATTTTGAAATACTTTCAGATTATAGATCGTATAATACTAAAAGGTTAAAGTTAGTACCAATATTTATAAGATAACACTAATCAGATAAAAAGCGCAATAGAACAATAGTATGAATGAAGTCGGGAAGTTAAATTCAGTAAATTATAAAAATGTACGACGAATTTATTATTCAGCAAACAATCGTATAAATGAATATATATATATATATATATATATATATATATATATATATGTGTGTGTGTGTGTGTGTGTGTGTGTGTGTGTGTGTGTGTGTGTGTGTGTCAGGTCATGTTATTTGCTACTGGTACCATGTAACCCAGTACTACCTTCCTCATGGTCGGATCACCGGCGACTAAACTGGTTCCCCCACCAGACTTGTTTGGTGAGGAGGGTGGCTAATCTCCCTGAAGGATTAAAAACAAGACCGTCCAAAGGACGAATGAACTCTTTTTTCGGGTCAACGGCCAACTAGCACCGTGTGTGTTTGTGTGTATGTATGTGTGTGTTGGTGTGGAGAGGGCTCCCGTAAGTCGTGGTGAAGGCAACCTTTCTAGGAGAAGCAAATCTCTGATTTAAAAAAAAAAAAACAGAAAGCGGGAGACCAGTACCCGCATTAAGCTGATCTGCAGTTTAACTTGTTGCTGGCTATCTTGCTTTTGCTTGTTGCTGGATCTCAACATTTTGAACCGAGAGAGAAACTTAGCTCGTACAAAGCTAAGGCTCTGTAAAAATCATCTGTGTAAAGATACTCTCTCAGGCATTTGTCTATTAAAATGGTCCTTTGGCGACGGAAATCATTTTTGGGCTCATGTACGTTAAGTGTCTGAGAGAGTGGCACTCATCTTACAAGACGTTGCAATCATCATATATATATATATATATATATATATATATATATGTATATATGTATGTATATATATATATATATATATATATATATGATGAAAATAATGGAAATAGTATTCCGACAAAATAGAGAAAAAAAAAAGGAACACACCGTATTATGTGTTCATCAACGTTTCGTCTTTATTTATTCATCCAGAGGAAGTCTCGAAATAAAGACGAAACGTTTATGAACACATAATTTTATTTTCTCCCTCTCTCTCTCTCTCTCTCTCTCTCTCTCTATATATATATATATATATATATATATATATATATATATATACCAGTTAAAGGTATTCAATAGTGATAACTAATGAAGTAACGAGATTATTGCGAGTGCTCAATAGAAAAATAGGAGTGCTATATTTTTATTAATATAAACAAATTTAGCAGTGGATGTGCTAATGTATCGAACAAATGGTAGTTTAAATCAGAAGTCTTCGTCAGGAGATTAATATATTTTTCTACAGAGGAAACCAGACTCTAAACCGTTTATTTAATTATTTATTTATTTATTATTATTATTATTATTATTATTATTATTATTATTATTATTATTATTATTCATTAAGTAGGTTGTTTATAAAAATCATT
>NC_136488.1:78318740-78346240 GCF_053919585.1 Euprymna scolopes | reverse complement strand
TATATATATACGCGTAGAAATTGCTTATAAATATATCACATTTACGTATTTATTATCCATAGAGGTGACATACGTGCACACTGACATATTTAGAGCAGTGAATTGTCATGTACGCAGCTGCGAAGCAGTGTTATCAGAAAGAGGCATAAGCAGTGTTATCAGAAAGAGTCATAAGCAGTGTTATCAGAAAGAGTCATTGGGAGAAACTGTTAAGATATTCATAGCTGTGCATCGGCAAAAAATATCGGAAAGAGTGGATGAAGACAGTTTGCGATTTATATATATATATATATATATATGTATATATATATATATATATATGTATATATATATATATATATATATATATATATATATATATTCCAATAAATGAATTTTTTGTGTGTAATGATCTTCATATAAAAAAAAAAACTATTTTCTATTTCAAATAAGAAAATAAAACTTTTTCGTAGATTGGTCGTAGAATTGTAGCAAAAGATCTAGCTAATTTGGATATTCTTTTAAACATTCATTTTAATTAATTCTCTATTAGTTTTTTTCACCTGTTTTCTCATGGCATGATAATCTTTAGTTTACTTTCACCTGTAATTATATTCATACAGACATTTTACATAATTTATACTTGCGTAATATTTGTGTAAAAAGATTATAGAAACACACAAAACCATTCCTATATATATTCACGTATGCGTATATATATATATATATATATATATATATATATATATATATATATATATATATATATATATTTGTTTAAAAAATTGCCTACCAAACTCCTCTGTCAGTTATTGGTCCACATATATGAAATTTAATATATAGGGTATTCGAACCTATGCAGAACTTTATATTTGTCTTTTAAACGTGGCAACTCGCTACAAAATGTGAAAATCAAAGGAAAGGAATTTGCCAGGTGAAGGTCGAACGACGGCATTACAGATATTCATGCGTAACGTAATTGTTCTTGATCCATGTTTTACTTTTTAGCTGTGCAGAAACATGTCTTCGTATCTCAAGTAATCAAATCAAAATAAAAAGTAAACGTTTTGATTTCGTTTCTCAGTTTGTGGCGCACGAATCGTGTTTGTTTGTTTAACTTCTTAAATCAGTACTGCATATTGCGTCAACTATAATATCATTCTATTGATAGGATAGCATTATTTTGTATGCAACGCTTAGATCCGAGTGATTGTCATTTAATTGTTATGGGCTTCAATTTCTTGTAATAAATAATTTTACTAAGAATTCTTCATAAGTCAGATTTTTTTAAACCATGTGGTGGAAGGTAATGGACTTTTAAAGAAGACGTAATACTTATTTATTGTTCGAACTGTTAAAAAGGTATTTATTATGGTAAAATAGACGAATTACAGACAGACATAACAGATGATTATAGTTATAAACTAGCAACTTTTAATTGACCTCGAGAAGAAACGCAGAAATGTGATTATATTGTCGCTGACTTAGAACCTACCTGTCAGACGGCTTTGAGTGGATTATTTTTCTTTGCGAGACTCCCATACACAACGTCGGATCCATGTTTTAATTTAACTATCATGTTACAGAAGATTATCAAGTTTGATAAAATACATCTAAAGAAGGTCGGCGGTTACATCGTGCGATTAACGTTCAAAATGAGAAGAATTATTTTGAATAATCCTAATAATACGATTATAGTGTAATACTATTTTGTGTTTACTTTTAAAAGTTCATATGAGATTATAAATTAAAAAAAGATGCACGGATAAGAAAAAAAAAACAAACAAATATTGCCTGTACCTATGTAACGTCGTACGGTAACTAACACGTTGTATGCACAGTCGCAAAGTAGACAATGAATAGAAAAGAACTTCAACTCGCTTTTTCTTTGTAACAACGCCATTTATCTCCTTACTGTTACGGCCATGATGTCACCCACGTGATCTGGAACGTTATTCACGCCTCTCACGTGATCTCGAACGTTCTCCCCGTCTCTGACGTTATCTCTTTTTAAAATCTTTATTTTCCTCATCAGTGAATTCATTTTACTTGTATTATCATACGCGCCACCGCACTATGCTACACCTATACAGAAGTAAAAAAAGAACATTGTATGGTGGAAAAAGAAAAACTTGAAAAATGGCTAAAAAGCTAAGAGAAAGATCGATTTGCTAACAAACAGAATTAAAAAAAATATATTCTAAGTAAAATGAAGAAGAAGAGTTTATAATTTTATTAATTAATGCTCGACAATCTTTCATTTTTATTTATATTTCGTTTTACGTTCGAAATAATATAGGAAAATGGTCGATTTTTATTTCCTTATCAAATTATGTTTTTATTTTTAGAATTTTGAAACCTAATTCAATTTTAAACAGTCAACTTGTTATCAAATTATTATTTTGATTGGATTTTTATACAACACTTATTCCTGTTAATTTAATTTATTTTTGTATCTCTATTTGTATAATTATTAGATATCAATATCGAGTCAGGCAAAAGATTTTGACATTTAACAAGGGCATTTTTACTATTGTCATTGATTTTATACATATTGCTATAAATTAAACATATCTCCATGTTTTATTAAAAACTTTTTTTCATTCGGATTTTTAAAGCACAATTCGTTCTTTTTTTGCAGTGCCCTAACCCTTGTTGGCCTGAAAACGACCTTCTTCATTTAACAAAAAGGAAGAAATCTTCCATCATGATAATGCTCGTGGTTCTTACAGCATCACTTACTTAAGAGAATTCTATTGGGGAATATTGCTATATTTTGTATATTCCCCGGACTTATTCCACCACGTCATTGTGAGACATTCAAGTTACAATGCCATTTTCATGTTTTAAGCCACCTATGCACATTTCTTGTAGGCAGCCTATGATTGATAAATTTGTATGGGCCAAGATAATTACTTGGCGTCTTTTTTGTAAACATCCATTCTGTTTTTCAGTCTACAAAAACCTCCGGCAAGAGCAAGACTCACCAAAAGTCGGCTCCAAGAAGAATCCCTTATCGAGAAAATGCCTTATCAACAAAAGAAGTTAACTACTGGCTCCCAATTTGGGAGGCAAAACCGACCCACCGATTTGCAAGGACTGTACCCGGACCAATAACCTTTCTTTGATGTTATAACTGAATAAATTCTGATTTTAAAGGTATGGTTTTGTAATTGTGAAATTATTTTCGCCTCAGCCAGGGAGTATTGCGTTTATGAGATTGATTTCTTACATTATCTCTTGTTTCGATGATTACAAACCCATTCAGATGACCTTACGTTAACATTATCATAGGGGAAATAAATGTGAGTTAGATTCATATTTCACATTAAATCCTAATTAATTTCATAAGCGAGGCATTTATGAGCTCGTTGACATTTGTTATCCAATTATAGAGAGCAAAGTTTGTTATTGTTCTGAAGAAATGTTTCTAAAACACATGGTGTTTCATGTTCAAGTTGAAATTGTAAATAGGCAAAAGGTTTTGTACGGAGGTAATAATTTACAAAGCTTTCAATCTTTTAATTCAGGAGTATTTGCTAAGAAATATACAGTCGAAATTACTTTAAGTGTTACCGCTTAAATGCTTTCAAGCTCCTTCAATATTTTGGGAATAATGTTCGGTGGGTTTTACCCATAGATTGAATGTGATATTTTGGTGATTAAAGCTAGTTTAGAGACTATACCAAGAGGACGACAATCGACTCCCTCCAACTTCCACAAATTTTGGCCTTGTGTCGCATATTATTTTGTGAAGAAGATTTATTATACTGTGATGTTTTTTTGTAAAAATCGAAATATAAATAAAGTCTCCTACTCCGATGTTTTTGTCTTATTATATATCTCGCTTTTTACTTTCGTTGCGCATGCGCAACTCTTTTATCTATCATTTAATTTCGTATATCTCCCTTGTTACACAAAAGACGGGGTCAGAGTTCAAACAAATAAATAATGCTGAAGTCACCCCTGCTGCTACCACAATCTCGACCACGAACACCACCGCGCCTGCGACCAGCGCTACCAACACCAGTACCCCCGCTACATCCACTGCCAGCAACGACGCTTCTCCCACGACCACCGTCTTATTGATTGAAGTTTACGAGCGAGGTTCTCTGCTCTTGATTCGTCTTTTATTTTTATAGGGGTTTGAGAGGAGGGCGTATTAAGCAAGGGACGACGTTGAAGATGGGGATACCACACTGAAATAAATAAAGAAACGGGAACCGGGAACAGACAAAATTAAAAAAAAAAAATTAAAAAAAAGTAAATGTTGGTAAGAAAAAAAGGAAAAGTATTCAAGAGAAAGAGGATTAATATGAAATAGAATACGAAAAAAAAAATAGTGGGGAAAAACGAAAGAAAAACGATCGGGTGAATTAAAAGGAAACATTAAAAGGAAAGTTAAAAAATAAAAGACAGAGCAATAAAAAATGAAATGAACGAAAAAATATGAAAATGAACGTGAAAAACGAATCGAAAAAAAAAAGTATTTTAAAAGACCAGAAACCCCATGAGATGGAAATAGAACCAAGAAAACAATTAGCACCTCTTTACTTTATCCTGCACACGAGGATAAAGATAAATGGTTGCATATGTGGCTAAATCGGGGGCTTAAAGAGGAGACAGTTTTGACTGAAACACAAATAAAAAATTTCGTCGGTCCGGAAAGATTTATAGTCGTCAAAACGAGGGCCTAACAGGCACTACATTTTTATACAAGCCTGGAATCAAAAAACCTCGGGAAGACTAGATACATACTATTTAGGAATGCAGTGCGGTAATAAGTAAAAGCAAGAATGAACTGTTACTTTAAGCAGAAAACATGCGTGCTAATAGACAAACCGTTTTGTTTTACTTAAATCGATATATATATATATATATTCATTTATTTATTAATAAATATATAAATATATATACATATATATACATATATATATATTTATGAATATATATATAGTATATATAGATATACATATATATATATTCATTTATTTATTAATAAATATATAAATATATATATACATATATATACATATATATACATTTATGTAGTATATATAGATATACATATATATATACATATATATATATATATATATATATATATATATATATATATATATATATCGACTTTACAAACGGGATCTTAGTATCAAACGAAATTCTGCCAAAATTATACGTATTACACGAATAAAATTATTCGATCTTTATACATATATATATATATATATATATATATATATATATATATAATTATTTGAATTAAAAATATTAAATATCTATATATGTATTTGGATGCACACATACGTGTATATTACCGCTTATATTCAGTCAATATCATGGAAGTACTAGTAAATTGTATTGTTTTAATGCAATTTCTGATTAGCTAAAGAAAAAAGAAAGCACTTTTGTCATTTTATTTAGAATTATTTTTTCTTTCGAATTCATTCCAGACAGTAATAGTTGTTTGACATTGTATTTGCCTTAACAAGTTTAGTAAACTTATGGATACAAGACACAGAATTCGTGTTGTAAAAATCAATTATTTCGTTTTAATTTACCTGCCAAAACCATTGATTATACAAACATAAACAGAGACCGGAAAAACATCGTATTCCACATTTTAACACGAAAAACCTTATCCTAGGGCAACCGTACCCAGGGGTTCTACTATATATATATATATATATATATATATATATATATATATATATATATATATATATATATATATATATATATATATATATATGCTTTTTTACTTTTCAGAAATAATTATATATATATATATATAATTATTTCTGAAAAGTAAAAAAATCGTTATTGAAATTATGAAGCGTAGACAATTAACTGGACAAGAGATGTATCTAGTGACTTTTGATAAATAGAGAAAAAAAACGTAGTGATTTATATATATTTAAACTCAAAAAAGCCTTTGGATATATATATATATATATATATATATATATATATATATATATATATATATATAAAGATTAATTATAGTATTAATTATATCAAATTGAAATAAAGCTCGCATGATAGAAAATAATGTTATGATCTTAATATACCTCTAGCTGTTTAGAGATTGATATAAATGTTTTTATAACTGTATATCTAGCTTTTAACGTTTGCCCTGTAGTTTGTTTCTTGCTAATCGAGTCAAAGATGGCCCGTTGCCAGATTTGATTTTCTCGATCGGTTGTAATCGTAAATCCTTGCACTGATGTTTCCCGAAAGGATGAAACACTAGTGTCTTCAGGTATTAAAAATAACTATAGTAACAATTATATATATATATATATATATATATATATATATATATATATATATGTATATATATATATATATATATATATATATATATATATATATATATATATATATATATATATATATATATATACAGAAGTTTTTAAGGTCTTTCGAAATTATCGGATGGTTAATTCTAATTCGCTTCCGGTAGTGGAAACTTGTAACTAAGCAGATAAAAAACGGTACTACTAGTAATAATAATAATAATAATAATAATAATAATAATAATAATAATAATAAGAAGAAGAAGAAGAAGAAGAAGAAGAAAAAGAAAAAGAAGAAGAAGAAAATCCAAATAATACCAATATTAGTAGAAGCACTAGAAGCAACCTTGAAAAAATTTGGAAAAAGAATGGGAGAAATTGGAATCAGAGGAATGACTGGAAAAATACAACGAACAACAATAATGAAAATAGCTGAAAAATTAAGAAAAACTCTTAATGAGCAACAAGCGTGAACCAGACATACTGCTGCAGAGGCAAAATATGAAACGCCACATGGAACCAAGAACCCTGAAGCCACACACCCCTATGTTTCTTAACCACTACCACGTAACTGACCCCCCCCACGCAAAAAAAGTGAGCACAAACAGTCAAGTAGAGTCAAGGAGGAAAGAAAGACCGAGGAGAGAGTACTGACCAGATCTCCGCTGGATAAATGCGAAAGGAACTGAGACCTTGGGGAGGCTTATTGCCACTAAAATTCCATTGAAGACCAATAGCCGCTGCCAACGAAAAATCAATGGCAAGCAGCTGTTGCGATAATGCAAACTTATTTGATATTAGTATCGAAAGAGGTGGAGAGTACTAGAAATTTGGGGAGGCTCGTTATTACTCAGCTTCCAGCGAACACCACGGGCTGTTTTCAAGGAGATGGCTTTGATAACCTGTGTGAAAGCTCCTTGTGAGCCAATAATAATAATAATAATAATAATAATAATAATAATAATAATAATAATAATATATATATATATATATACACACGAAGGAATTTAAATGATGCAAGATAATGTTTTTAAAATTATTGTTTAGAAGCACAAATTATAATAAAGATTCGTTTCTTGATACATGATGTTTAGGGCATCCATGCTTTTCCCTGCTAAGGGTAATAAGAGCAACATATATTAAAAAAGGAAATCTCGTTAATCAGTATAACAATTCAAAACTTTCACATATTAGTTATGGGGAAAGTTCGAAAGAAACAAAGAACGGTGTAAAATCCATAGTGTCCGCAACAAATGCATCTTATGTTGCTAGAGTATCTTTAATTGGTATATTCAAAAAGATTTTTAAAATGAGGAAAATACCCGAAAAAATTTAATTACTGTATTTTTCAATTACTTTCATGTCTGGGCTAAAATAATTAAAGGAATCAGGCGTTTTAAACAACCAACAAAAATATGAATACACGAGTCATGTATACTTAAACAATGCCATTACGAGGTATTTGATTTTCTTCTATTCATGTGTTAGTTACCAGTAGCTTGGCAGAAAGCCGCTAGTCTGTGAAGGCAATGACAATCAATAATTACCACTTTCTACACTTATGATTGTAAACATAACAGGCTGTAGGTATAAAACTGTTAATGTTTATTTAAAAATATTATATATTTTCCCCTGTTTCATTTTACTTTAGTCAATCTTATCAGAAATCGAGCGGCTCCACTTCCTGAGGCTAACACCTAGTAATTATATGAGATACATTGATATTCGAATGTTCTGTTAAAGTAAAATTTACTTCTTAAATGCTGAATTAGTAACGAAGTTGATGATATAATTTTCCTTTCCCCAATAAACAATTTCAAGTATATTATAGTATAATTTCATTGTTATAATATAACTTATAATATCATTTCATTGCAGTTTTTAGGCTTACTCTATTCCAAGACAAGAATTCATCTTGTCTGGCGGAGAATCCAGTTTCGTGCTGTTACTTGAGCTAACATCACTTAGGGGCAAGTGCACCATTCATCGTAAAAGCAAGGGTAGGTTGGGTATGCCAAGGAGATTTTATTTGGTTTGCGAATACTGTGTGATTTTAAAATATCTAGTCAAAGTGTTTACTTGTGAGGAAGTATCTGCATGCAAGGTTTTCATGACACGTCTCTGTATAGAGATGTCTTGGCCACTCGAATATAGTGTCTAGTCGACATTCAAGATTATATATGTGGGTGGGTGTCTCTATGTGTGTGTCTGTGTATGTGTGATGACGATTTAAAAGATACAAAAATGTCCTATTTGTTTATAGATGGTCGTTTATACTAAGTTGTATAATAAAGTATATTTCCTTTCAAGACACGAGACTGTAATCAGAAATAAGTTTTTAGTTTTGATAAATTTCCATGAAAAGCAGAAAACAAAAATAAATAAATGAACACTATATTATTACAGTTGCATGCAGCGGCATTAACTTTGTGTACGCAATTTACTTAGAACTTGATTTCCAAAATAAAATTGTGATTATAGAAATGTATATAAATATACAGCTCTATTCAACTAAATACCAAGCTAATCGTTTCTTTCGGCACTATACATTCACTACTTATTAAGGCCTATTAGTATTATGTCTAATTAATTTGTAAGGAGGACACTGATTAAGAACTAAGTAAACATTAGTAGCAATAGTTGAGAAGGGACAGAAATTGGATGGATTGCGTACATTGGACTTGAAAACAAACGTGCTATAGTTAGCTGGGAAGCAGTTTCTTGTGTTTTTTTTTCATTCTACAGAGGAATAGTATTTTTAAAAAGAAGTTACTTTTACTTAAAAGAATACAGAAGGTAGAAAAGAAAATCATCTACAATTGTTGTAAATGTATTACAGCGTGCAGGCATAGACTGGATCACTTTCGAAACATCCACTGAAAATGACTATAAAGAAAAGAAACACTAGCGACATTTCTTCTGCGATAAAGGGTCCGTAAGGACAAAAAGAGGAAATAATATTGGCTAGTTGATGATTGATCGTTTTAGATAAGTCGTCCAACGTTTTCTACGGGATCTAATATGAGGATGTATTTCGCTCTCTCTCTCTCTCTCTCTCTCTCTCTCTCTCTCTCTCTCTCTCGTTCTCTCCCTACATACATTTTTTGATCCTCATGCAATCCATGACGGGTCTCTCTGCTAGTATATATATATATATATATATATATATATATATATATATATATATATATATATATTTTAACTGATACGATTAATATATATATATATATATATATATATATATATTAAATGATTTTGTCTGTATATGTTAGTTTGAGATGTTTTAACAACGTACCAGCAGAAAAGCCCGATTTATAAAACCAACTGTACATTCTTATATAAGACAGGGGCGCGTTCAGAAATCCTTTTTTAGTTTACAGTACTATTGAACCATCATACTCGAATTTTGCATTTACAACGTTAAGTAAAACCATTATTACAGATAATTTTATAAAATCAACAGTAGATTCTCTACAGGGCAATGCAGACTACAATGTATTGTAAAATAAGTCACTGCGAGGAGAAATATGGAACTTCCCGGCACGCTACGGTGGGGCTGGGGCCCCTGACTAGCGCAGGCTCTCAAGCGATTTAATTAAATTGCGATTTCACCGAATTCGACAACATCACATTATGAGAGCGGAACATTTTTCGATCCTCATGCAATCCATGACGGGTCTCTCTGCTAGTATATATATATATATATATATATATATATATATATATATATATATATATATATATATATATATATATATATATATGCCCGATTCGGATATCTACACAGCTATGCGGATTACCCAATATATAGCTTGGACATTATTACCAAACGGATGTATAGAACGTATAACATGGATTTTACCAAGCAAGCTGGATCTAAAAAACATTCATATCCTTTTTCTACAAATCCTCCTGATACAGGACTTCTGATAAATGCATTATTTCCACTTTGACTTTCCATGTCTCACTGACTTTAGCAAATAGGGTGCATACCTTTATAACTATTTGCTAATATTTTCTCTCCTCTGATGAGATGGTAGACATCGAAACCCTATAGGTTAAGGAGATTAATTTTCTAAATCATTCTTTGTCTTGCTTAGAATAATAAAAATTCTTTGATATGAAACTCAACCACTTCATTTCATTTCAATGAGAGTTTTTTTGAAATTCATTGAATTACAATTTAATATATATATATATATATATATATATATATAGTCTGTTTATTATTAACATATTATTGGTTACATATTTGCATACATGTTTCAGTAGAGACACAATTAATCAGACCAAAACAGAAGTGATATTGAAACGGTAATCTTGACACCCGTTTCAATATTCATTATTTTTGGTAAGATCAAGTGTTCTCCCTGAATTGGGGCTCCACTGAAACATGGATGCACACGTGTAAACAATGTAACCAACAATGTTTGTACAACAGACTATATACCAGCTCTGTCCTGCATTGAGCGCTTTTTAATTATCACGAGAGTTTCATTAGATTTACATCTAGGAATCCAATCGATGCAAGCGGGAAATTTGAAGATCAGCTTAGATCATGAATAAAATGCTTCATTGCTATTTTTTCATTGGTGCCGTGTGAGTGTTGTAAAAATAAATTGTTGTTTGACGCTGCAGTGAAGTGCACGGACGATATTTTGAGTATCTATGAGTATAATATAACATTTGTCTTTGAAAAACTTTGTAAAAATTAATCTTTGTAAAAATAAATCGTTGCTTGACAAATTTCCCACTTTTTTTCTTCTTCTGTATCTCTCTCTCTCTCTCTCTCTCTCTCTCTCTATATATATATATATATATATATATATATATATATATATACATAAAATATATATGGCGATTAAGTTACACTGAATATTCATCGTTTCATCCACTCTAGGATTCCTAGTTCTACCTACATATTGAGCACTTTTGAAGTAAATACTAGAAGTTTACGCATAAATCTATACTTTCGTATATTAATTTTATGTGAGTAAATGAAGTAGTTTATATATATATATATATATATATATATATATATATATATTCTCTGATGAGGAGCAAAGTATTTCTTCGAAACTACGCGGATTAAAGACTATCCACTTATCAAGTGTTTCCTTTTCAGATTAAACATGTTTTTAACTCTTTTTCAAAGTGTTTTTTAACATGTTTTAGTTTTATTAACTGTTTGCTCTTATACATATATATATATAAATATATATATAAATATATATATATATAATTTTTGATTAATACACACATATAGATATACATGTATATATATATGTATATATATATATATATATATATATATATATATATATATATATATATATGCATGAAATATCTACTACATGTAAAAACGCTTATATTTTCATAAGTAAATTATTAGAAGTAGCTCCATTAGTGGGTATATATATATATATATATATATATATATATATATATATATATATATATATATATATATATATATAAACTAATACGTTATCAAATTCACAGGTTTTCAATACCCTATATTTGTCAAACCATACTGGCTTTTACGATTAAATATAATTAATCACGTGTCATAATAATTAATTACGTGTCAAGTTTAACAATAGGGTGTTTGAACATGATTGCATTGAAGAAATATTTGAATATATTATGACTTGAAATATACATGAACAATTGTCAGATAATAATTACACAATATTGGGTATATATCAATCTTTATATATTGCTAACAGATCGTCCAGTGTTGGCAAGTCGTAAAATGCGTATGCATATTTTATTTTGATAATGCAAAAACTGAGAAATGTGCATGCGAGTATTATGTTTTTTTTTCGAAACAGTTTACCTCTTGTAAGTAAAAAAATAAGGAAAAAATTCTCGAGCCGAGGTCGAAACCAAAATCTAAAGACAGTGAGTTAAGTACGATAATCATTAGACATTGTCTCTAAATGTTTTTTTTTTCAAACTACTTATTCTTAACGTAATAATCTGCAATGTGAACTATTCACGCATGCGCATTCGTGAAACAGCAAACATAAAATTTCCGTTTAATTCCAAGAACCTATTTTTCTAGTTTGGACTCCCTAGCAGCTATCTTTCCAGATGAAAATGGATGTAAAAGTTTTTCATGTCTAAATATCCTATATACTAAATTTCACGTCTGTATGGCAAACATTCGTTGAGTGTATAAGTTGAGGAGCGTACTTACACACACACACACACACACGCACACACGCACACGCATTCTAATTTTTTATAGATATACTAGCAGACCGCATGTCGTTGCCTGGTCGTAAAGTACGCATAAATATTATTTTTTTTTTTTTATAAATACAGAAACTGAGACGTATGTATGCGAGTATAATGTTTATTCTAAACATCTCTTCTTTTAAGTGAAAAATACTCGTACTGGATACAACATCAAAACGTAAAGGCAATGAATTTAGTACGACAACCATTAAGCGGGCGTGAAACAATATTTTTAAAAAAGTATTTTGAAATAGTACTTATTTTAATTAATTTATTAATAATGTCATATGAACTATTTACGCATGCGCATTTGTGGAACAGTTAGAAAAAAGAAAAAAAATCTAACGAGCCCCACGTACTAATTTTTCAATTTTGCCCCTTTTAGCAGCCTGTGATTTTGCGGATGAACCCCGATTTTAAAAAAATGCCCATAGGTTTGAATATCCTATGTAGAACATTTCAAGTCTCTCAATCCAACAAGCCGTTGAGTGTATAGGTAGACGTATTCTTACTTTTATAGATGTATAGATTATGTTAAGGATTCACTCCTGAATGTGATCATCAATAAACTGCCTAACACAGCTACTATGTGGGCTTATGAATAATTAAATTTACTTTATCTTAATTTACTTTACTTTAATTTAGTTTACTGCAAGCTAAGTAAAAATATTTTAGACACTTTTGTGAAAATTAAGATACCTTCGATTTTGTGTGAAATGTAAACTATGAGATTTAGACCTTAATTAATATATAAAAAGTTCGATTTTAAAACATGATAAATATTATTTTGAAAATCACAAAGCTATTATTATATACAATTATCCGTTTCAAAATTCAAACTGATCTCGAAATAATTTTATTTTCTAAATATGACACGAACAATGTTTTTTTTTGTTTTTACTTTCATGCGTAAAATCAGATTAAAATCTTTTTTTTTTGTTTTTTTATTGTCCTAATTCTAACAAATTGTTTTTATCACGTTTTTTTAGAACTTCTCAACTATTCCTTGAATTTCTGTGGTATATTTTATATATTGTATGGCAGATATAATACAGTCGAAACTTAAACGTGAAAATTCAAGAATATATGATTTGCATCTGGTCAATGCACATTAGACATGTTATGCAAGATTCTCTGAATCAGAAATTCTTAAGAACGTTTGAGATTTTGTTTTAAGTTTAGGACATTGCCTAGAAACAAAACGTATGTAATATATTTCAATCAAAATAAGAATAAGGATTATAGAGATAAGCTCAATGTCATTGTATCTTAATTTTAATCTTTAAAAACAGGTGTAAACAGTTATGTTCAGAAAAAAAAATGATTTTCCCATTAATTTTACGGGTATTCTTCTCGTGTAGATATGCATACATATATACTACTACCACTACCACTACTACTACTACTACTACTACTACTACTAATAATAATAATAATATATATATATATCCTTGCCTTGGGAGAGATGCTAGTCTAACGGCACTGATGAGTTGTGATACAACGAAACAGGACTGCATGTCGATGACTATAAATATATATATATATATATATATATATATATATATATATATATATATATATATATATACAGAGATAGATTTAGTGAAAATTAGTTTAGTGTTCTATGTATGCCTTGATGAAGATGTATTTTGAAAACTATCAGCAATGTTTAAGTATGATAGAATGTTTTTGTTTTAATAATATTATTTACTAGCGAGGCCTGTGGAAATTCCACAGTGGGCTCATTCATATGTAATATAATGCTGTTGGCATTCTGTAGATGTTCAATGTAAAATGGAGACGCTCTGGTATTATTGTAGCTTTTTTTGTTAAAACGGGAAAAGTATTTATATAAGTAAGAAGGAACGCCCGGCAAAGCGTAAAGTACGCTTAAATATGATATTTTAATTCTTGCAGATTTCGTATATCTTATTAGAGAATAAATGTTCCATCGATTTTTATATGTTATAAAGTTGCGATTTCAAAGATCGCAAAATATATCCATATGACTTGGGTGCATTAGCTTGAATCGAGACCGAAATAAAAAAGTTATATATATATATATATATATATATATATATATATATATATATATATATATATATATATATATATATATATATATAACTTGATTACTTCAGCCATCATCGAAACCGACACCAAAACCTATGAAGAATTCTTGATAAAATTATTTTAAAAAAACTAGATGAGTTAAGTGCCATCAGCTATAGTCGAAACCGAAATAAAAACTTATGAAGAATTGTTGGTAAAATTATTAATGACAAGAAATTGAAGAACATAACAATGAAACAACTCGGAGTGAAGCATCACACACAAAGAACACAAACGCTATCGTATTAATATATATATAGAGAATTACAATATAGTATTACAAACGCCCTACGTTCTACATAAATAATTTTAATTTACTCTGATTATTTTCGATTAGAAATAGTTAATTATCAAAAAAAAAAAAAAAAATTAACAAGATATCAACATCCTTATTGTTTCAAACACGTCCAAGTATTTTAAATGCACACACACACACACACACACACACACACACACACACAAACAAATATGTTTTCAAAATGTTGAAATATGAATATTTTATGTTAGATCATTTCTTAATAAATAACTTTCTAGTAATGTTTGGATGTATGGGTCCTAGTTTCTATTTTCATTTCTGCGAACATTGCATGTGCCCACATTTTGTTTTTAATTTTCAATTTTATGCCAACTAATAATTTATATATTTAACTTTCCTAGTTCCTTCTTCTACAGAGAAAATCATAATTTCAAGAAACTTTATAGATTAAGAATGCTTTTATTATATTCCTTGCGTTTATACAATTTATCTTTCAATAAATAATGTAAATTTATATTTTTTGTCATTCTATTTTGTCTTACTCCCACCTACACGTATATATATATATATATATATATATATATATATATATATATATATGACATAAATAATGGCTTTAAATTATGAATAATATGCATTCATAAAAACTTTTCAGTAAAATATATATTTTCAATATTTCCAGGATCCAAACATTTTTCTTTTCAATTCTTGATATAAATGTCAAAATAAATTTCGTTTTGCTTCAGGCATGATCATTAGTTTTCGGCGTTTTTTTCAATATGGACACCAAGTAACACGAAGTAATTTGATATTGACTGAGAATTCCCATAATGACTGAGTCTCAAACAAATCTTCACCTTGCTTAAATATATAAATATGTTCACAATGATACTGCAATTAGCTTTTCTCACTGGGGTCTCGGTTTAAAATCTCGTTAGGTTTATATAGCTACGGTGATGAGTGGCGAAAGATTAATCCGTGAAAATGTTACTCATATTGGGACATATTCTAGTTACAGTGAACCATGGCCTTCTTAGCGTTTTATAAATGTGTTCACCGATAAACTATACATAAATACATCCAAGTAGGAATCCCGCTTAAGCGAAATAAACGATTATATATATATATATATATATATATATATATATATATATATATATATATATATATATATATATATATATATATATATATACGAGGGTTGTTCCAAAAGTAATGCGTATATTTAAAACGCCAAGGAAAACTCTAAAAGCTACGTTTAACAGAATTAATGCTATTTAAACCAACGACCTTTTGAGCTCCAAAATTAATTTTCCTACATAGTCACTACTATTCTCAATGCCAGCGATGAACGAGGGAGGCGCTTTATCACTCACATCTTGTCACTGCTCTGAAGTCGACGATCCCTAACTGTGCTGACATCAACTACATCGCCGATGTATGTTGATCCTTTGATGTTCGATCTTTTGATCTTTTGAATTTTTTCTGCGTGGAGAAATTCTATGATGTACCTCTGCTTCTGACGCACGTCTATGACAAAAGTTGCTTTTTCTTAGCGTCTCACTTCGTCAATTTCTGCAACAGAAACATGGAACTTTCACGTCATGAATGCATCAGTTCAGTCATCACAACAATGCAATTTTCAATCCATAGTGATCCATACGGGACATTACTTTAGGAACGCCCCTCGTATAATACACACACACACACACACACTCATACATACACACACAAACACACATATATACATATATATATATATGTATATATATATATATATATATATATATATATATATATATATATATATATATATATATATATATATATCATGTCATCCCATAAGTTCTGTCCGGATTTAACCTTTGTTTTTTTAATTAAACGAAGCTTTAAACATATTTTGTACATTGCGTCAGTGTTCGTACATTGCTATGTTTAGATGCATTTTAACTAATTACATATTTTTACAGAACGAGAAAATTTAAAGTAGCTTCATTTCAACCCTACTAACATGGAGGCGCCTATGAATCATTTGAGGTATATAATGCTTTATAAGTTCAAGAAAGGAAACTCATCAGCCGAACCGGCTAGAAATATTCCTCTTTTTAATTGTTACCACCCAATGCAAAAATTAATGCTCAAATCCAGTACTTTGCGGAAGATTCTGAAGTTTCAAGCAAGGCAATCTTCTGAAGGATTCCAACATTGCAATGGCTCCCAAATTTTTTCATCCACTTGTCAAATCCTTTTGCCATACTCCTCAGGGCTCTCAACACGACAGGTAAAACTTATACCTTCTTCAACGTCTACGATCTTTATTATTTATCTGCACTCACTAAGAGTTTTTACATATGCCTTCCTCAAAGATTTATCATTGAGAACAACCTGTGGTGATCTCTCTTGCGTCTGAGTGAGAACAAGTCTTTTCAAGATTTCAAGTACTCTTTTCCGATAGTATTTGCAGATGAATTTCCGTTATCAAAACAGCCTTTTACTATTGGTTTCTCATTGGCAGCGACCATTGTTCTTCACTGGAATTTAGGGGCAATAACCCCCCCCCCCCAAGATTCCAATCATATTCGCACTCATCTAGTGAATGTCTCGTTAGTGATTTCTCTCTATAGTTTTTCCATCCTCTTTGACCCTCAACGACTATATGATGTGGTGCTAGGTGATGCTGACTTTATTTTGGGAGAATAAGCAGCTTAACATATCGCCGTGCAGTTTCAGTTTTATTGATCACATGTGACGTTTCTGTGTGTTTTACTTCTGTAGCCGTTCCTATTTGTCCGCTTAGCGCCTTTAGCTCATGTGTATTAATTTCCGCATCCAAAGTTTTTCCTTAACATATCAGTAATTTTTATTATTGTTATTCCTTGAATATTCTGAGTCATTCCATATGATTCTAATCTCTGCCATTTTTTTTCTCAAAGTGTTTTGGTATTATTCTTAGTGCTCCCACTATTATTGATGCTATCTTGACGTTTCCTTTCTGGATATTCTTTTTAGCTCTCCGGCCAGTTCCGTGTATATGATTCACCCCCCCTTCTCCTTAATATTCACCATGTAGTCTGTTGGAACCGTGAAATTTACAATTGGCAGAATGTTTCCTTCTTTTATTATGAAATCCGGTCTTTCTGCTGGGATATTTTTTCTGTTTATATGTTAATGTCTCATAGGGTTTTGTGATGTCCATTTGCAAGTACTATTGTCGGTTTTTGCTTTGTACCATTTGTTTGAGTGTTAAAGATGCAGTTGTCTGCATAATTCTCATTGTATTGCCTTCTCTACTTGATCAGGTGTATTCGTGTATTCCTTTTTGGTTAGTTTGATGCATTCGCTTATTAGGTGTTTTATTGTTTCTTCTCTTTTACCACATAGTCTGCATTTGCTGTTTCCTTTTCATAGACATGTCCAAGTGTTTTCTAGGATCTCACCTGTTCTCAGCCGTAAGAATCCTCTATATCTCATTCTCTTCTCTTTATCTCTGTTTCTCTTCCCATTTTCTCGTCTCTTCCATTCCCTTCCTTTTTTATTCAGTGTCTCTTGCTGCAGCAATTATCTTTTCTGTGTTCTGCATTGTGTATTTTCCTAATTCTTTTTTTTTTCGTGCCTTTCACACAATCTTCTATACAAACCAGTGTTCTTCCTCCGTATTTTATTACACGTAGAGTCAGCCAACATTATCCTTTGGTTGTAATGCACAGTATATGGTCATATTTTTCTGACTTCTGGTCAAGTTGCCTTATTACTTCTTTGGTCTAATCTATAAACGGCCCAGAGTAGTGACACTGCCCACGAGTTTACAATTTTTATTAGGGGTCTTACTATATACGTCCAATTTTTTCCTTCATTTCTGTTGATTTGATAGTGTTTTCTTCCAGAACTCCCAAATATTTTTAGCAGTCAGGTTCACCTAGTTCCCTTATGTCCGCATGGTTGAGTAGTTACATACCTTTAAGTTTTCCTCTACTTATAACTAACAGTGCACAATTTTTCTTACCGAATTCTTTCGCATTGGAAAATACTTCTTTGAATTTTAATCTCAGTTATGTATTGCCCATCAGTTATCAGTTTTAGTCTCCATGTTCTCATTGCATTTCCAATAAGATTTATCACGTTGCCTGGAATTTTGTACATTCGCAGGCATTCTATTATCTATGTTTGAGGGATCCTGGTTATTACTTACTCACTAGGAGTAGTCATGCAGGCCGCGTGCAAGAATTACCCTCAAAAACAACCTGTGATGCTCCCTGGAGTAACAATAAGTATTCCGAGATGTTCAGTACTATCTATTTCTTTCGATAACGTTTTCAAATTAATTTGTGTTATCGCAACAGCCATTTGTCATTCATTTGTTGCTGACCACTGACCATTAAGAATCACTAAAATCTGGGTGGCGCGAAGCCTCATTTGAAGTGATTGAGTGCAGGTCTGATTAGTGCATTTTTTTCCTTGACTTTTCATCTTGCTTGACTCTTCACGACTATTTGTTAATGCAAATGCTTTTTCTTGGGGGGGGGAGGTAACTTACACTTATACGGTTTCAGTTTTCTTTATTTTATGCAGTCTTTTTTTATGTTTTGTGTTTTACTGTTTTATCTCTGCTATTATTATTATTATTATTATTATTATTATTATTATTATTATTTTTATTATTATTATTATTATTTTTTTTTTTATTATTATTTTTATTATTATTATTATTATTTTTATTATTATTATTATTATTATTATTATTTTTATTATTATTATTATTATTATTATTATTATTATTATTATTATTATTATTATTATTACTACTACTCTTTACTAGTTCTGATTCACACATGTTTTACTGGGAACAGAAATAATTTAAGCATTTTGTGGTTTATGTTCTGTTTGTCTCTTGTGGTTGTGTTCTTTCTGTTATCTTATTGCAACTTCCATATGACTGTTTGGCACCCGGTTTTATATTTTCATTATTTTCGTCCATTCTACCTTCTCAGCATCATCTCTGATACTAATTTCCTCCATCATTTTTTCAAATTTTTCGGGATTGTTCCTCGTGCTCGTTGAAGTATTGGCGTTATCTTTACTTTCTTCTTCTTGATCTTCTTCTTCTTCTTCTTCTTCTTTTCTTCTTCTTCTTCTTCTTCTTCTTCTTATTTATACTATTATTATAATTTGTAGTAGGAGTAGTAGTAATATTATCGCTATTATTATTATCATTATTATTATTATTATTATTATTATTATTATTTACTCATTAAAAGTTCTCAGACAGGTCATCATCAATTGGTCAAGGTCAATAACAAATTGGGGTACTTGATATCTGAGTGATATAAAATCCTTCCAAATTTCCAGTAATCTCCAACTTTTCAATAATCTATGCAAATAGCTTTGCATTATCGCAACGACCACCTCTCTTTTATCTATCGCTGGTAATTACCTTTCATCGCCTATCGGGTTTGCTTGGCAATACACCTCGTCAATCTCCCAATACTTTCCGAACCATTCAAGTGGGCATCGGGTTAATGGACTCCCTCCTGTTTTTTCAAACCGTTCTTTACTTTTCACGGCTATTCTGTATGTTTGCGGCCGATAATATTTTGATTTTATATTTATTTATTTATTTATTTATTTATTAATTATTAGTAGTACTGGTATTTTATTATTATTATTATTATTATTATTATTATTATTATTACTATTATTATTATTATTACTATTATTATTATTATTACTATTATTATTATTATTACTATTATTATTATTATTATTATTATTATTATTATTATTATTATCAAGGGATTACTTAGTTAGTTTATACGTTAAAGATTTTTGTGTGTTAAACTCTTTACAAAATAAGTGATATGAAGATGGAATACACAATAGATCATAAAATGCCCTGGAAACAAAAGATAGGATAGACGGAAAGGTGAAAAATTAAATTCTGCAAGGAATTAAAATCAAACATTTATTGACAGAATTCGTGTTTAGATCAACGAATGGTTTCAGTAATATATCATCAAAAAATATAACCTTAATATTCATCATGGGTGATCTCCGGTGATGCATTGGTGACTTTGTGTTTCTTTCAATTAAACAATGGACGTGCCAGATGGTCTCCTTGAATGATGCTTTCAAAATGTTTGATTTCCACCAGCCAAGTTGAACTCTCCCTTCAAAATAGCAACCTCAATTTCAATTTTTTTTTCCTTTAGTTTTAATTATGGGTTATTTTAAAAATATTTCCTAGTAGCATGAATATGTAAGTAAGTTACCAAAAGAAGTGTTTGAAAACCTTTTGAAAAAATATCTGATCTCTGATACAGTCTTATAATTGTTACCTGATAAAGAGAAAACACAAAAAATAATAAGATAAAGAAAAAAAAAAGAATTTTCTCAAGTATAATTTCCTTTATCTAACAACACTTTTTCCTCATTTGATTTGTGATGTTACACACACACACACACACACACACACACACACACACACACACACACACACACACACACACACACACACACACATATATATATATATATTTATATATATATATATATATATATAGGTAGAATTAGCAAAACAATATTTTCTAGAGTAAACAAACAAATCAAACAAGACCTAGAGTTAAACCAGTGGGCAAATACTGCCGGAACAATCATCTGGTTTAAAAATATAGAAAACAAAGACAAATGTACGTTTATACAGTTCGACATCATAGACTTCTATCCCTCGATATCTTTTTAACATTGCCCTAGAATTTGCCGAGGCATACACTAATATATCCTCGGAAGAAATCAACATCATAAAAAAATGTAGAAAATCAGTTCTAATAAATAACAATAACCAATGGATAAAAACTAAAATGACAAATTCGATTGTTTTGGCGATGGGTGCCAGGGATCTTGTGGGATTATTCATTATATATTCAAGCATATTTGATACTACGGATATCGGCCTATATGGAGATGACGGACTAGCTATAATAAAAAAACTCCAACAAAGTCAAGGGAGATAATTTAAGAAAATCATACACAACGAAATGAAAAAATAAGGCCTAAAAGCAGATGTGTCAGCTAACATAAAAATAACAAACTTTCTGGACGTCACGTTAAATTTAGATAAAAATCCTTATGAACCATACTTAAAAGATAACTCTACTCCAATTTACGTAAACCCTAAGTCCAATCACTGACCATCAATTATAAAACAGATTCTTAACTCGATCTTAAGTAGACTCAGTAATAAGTCAAGCGATGAAAATGCATTTAACATTGTATACCAATATCTATGAAACAGCCCTAAAAAATAGTGGATACAAAAATATCGATATCAAATATAAGCAGCAAAACACCAATAACTATAATAAAATTAAAAATCGAAGAAAAAGAACTATAATTTGGTATACTGCCCCATACAATCAAATCTTAAAAACAAAACCTGGCAAGAACTTTCTAGATCTTATTGAAATACATTTTCCCGGAACCAACCCCTTACACAAAATTTTCAATAAAATACATTAAAGTTATCCTACAGCTGCTGCGAAAAGTTATATATGATAATTAAAGCACATAATAACAAATATCAAATAAAACAATTAAAACAACAACAAAATAAACAATAAAAAAGTAGAAACCATGAAAAAATAAAACTAACACTAGCAATAATAATAATAATAATAATAATAATAATAATAATAATAATAATAATAAACCAACTCCGGACAAGAAAAACCATACTAGAAATAAAAATACTAATAACGAACAAGATAAATGCAACTGTAGACACCGCACACGTTGCCCACTTCAACATAAATGTCTACCCAAAAGCATAGTTTACCAGGCAATAATATTTGCGAAACAAAACCCGAATAACAAGAAATATTACGTAGGTATGACTTCCTTAGATGTAAAAAATCGATATTATGACCACAAAAGTATATTCAACAATAAAAAACACCGTATGAAAACAACGCTAGCAAATAAATACTGAGAACTCAAAGAAAGCGGAAAATCGCCGGTAGTCGAATGGAAAATAATAAGACAAGCCACTACGTGTAGGGACCTAGACGACCCATGTAGATTATACTTTCATGAAAAATTTGCTATCCTCTACTTTAAAGAACCCCAACATCTATTAAACTGTAGAAGAGAAATAGCGAACAACTGTGTTCACAAGATAAAACTTACTCTAGGATAGCGATACAAAATAGTTGTAAAACTAACAAAAACAATAGAAAATAAACAAATGAATAAATTAAATAAACATGAATATACATAAACGATCATATATATATATGTATATATATATATGTATATATATGTGTACGTATATGTATGTATATATATATATATATATATATATATATAAACTTACATATAAAAACGTAAAAACAAAAACCCTAACCTGCATTTTAAAATAGGTCAAGAAACTAGATATCCAGGCTAAATAGACACACGCACAAAGGAACAGGTCAACCAGAGGTCAAACAGGCCTTTGTCCGATGTTCATTGGCTGATAGGAAGGACGCGGTGGATACTAGAAAGCTGATTGGCTAACAAAAATCTCAATAGAAGGTGCGTATATAAAAACGACAAACAACCACAAAATTCGTGCATAAGAGTCCTAGAGTGGATGAAACGCGGAAGAGTCAGTGTGGCTTAATCACCATATATATTATATATATATATATATATATATATATATATATATATATATATATATATACATGTATATATATGTATATATATACATATATATATATATATATATATATATATATATATATATATATATATATATACAGGGTGCACACAAAGTCTGCCTACATAATCTAGAGGATGCTTCCACAAAGTTTGTGGACACTGTATATATATATATATATATATATATATATATATATATATATATATACATATATACATATATACATATATATATATACATGTATATATATACATGTGGTAATGTAAAGACATTTTAGCTACACAAACAAAAAGGAAGCTGACTCGATACAAATCGAACTTCAAAACCATCACACTATCCAACAAACCAAATTTATTTATTTTTTATTGCTGATTAAAAGTGAAATTCCAAAATAGTTTAAATACTGTTTTGGTTGTTAAAATAAAGAACAGACAGTTCTTCTGAATACAATTGTTTTTCTAAATAAATGATAACATTACCCCACTAAAAAAAAACCTACAGGATGATTATATGATTGTATAGAAGTAATAGCGTGATTATTTAGACAGCCGTTCTTAACATGAGAAGAGTCGACGCTTTGTAAGTATTCTGCGGTTTAATCTAATCGTTTACTAAGAAAAACTTATCGTAAACGCGCGTGCTCACGCACACACATTTTTTTTTACAAGGGTGTCACCACTTATCAAGGCCCAGAGGCCAGTCGAGGATAAGGGTTAATAGGTATACATTAGTCATTGTGATTTTAGCATAGTAAACAGTGGGAATTTTGAAACTTGGATTACTTAGGGGGACGATTCAATTAGAACTTGTTCACATTGGACTTTTTCTTTTTTTTTTCATAGGTATCAACTCATTATCAAGGCCAAGAGGCCGCTCAAGGATAAGGGTTAAAGAGTGTACAGTAGATATGTAGAGTGTACAGTGTATATATGTATTATATGGAAAAATGCGCGCATGAAAAGTAATATTCTTAAGATTTTATTAAACCTGGAAAAGTAAAGGACAAGAAATTCAACCTGGAAAAGTAAAGAACAAGATATTCTAGTAAAGTAAAAAATAAGAATTTTTTAGACTTAAAATATTGCAGCTAAAAATAAAATTTGAATATTGATAAATATTTTCTTTATTATTTGCATATGTTGTTGTTTATTGTTGAGTAAGAAAGGGTGTCAGTCGCTGGATTGAACTTATTTCCCTCCTATTATTTGCATATATTTATGTAGTGACAATTTTCACTACATAATGAAAAGGGAAGTAGTTAAATGAAACCCCCAAAGTGGGATTTTATCACCTTTACTATGGAACTGTATGCTGAAACCTCTTTTAAAGGAGTTTAAAAATAGGAATATTTATGCCCAGGCTGCTGCTGATGACATCGCAGTGCTGGTCGCGGGTTCAAAAGTATCATTGGTCAGACGCATTGCCAAAATGGGACTACATTTTTCATCAAATGTGATAGCGAAAAATTTGAGTTCATTCAAAGAATATGTATATCATAGAATTCACTAATATTTTTAATCGATAAATTCACCATTTTTTGCTATAAAATCATAAGGAGAGTTAAAAAAAATTAGTTATTAAAAAAAAAATGTTCGGCTTTTTAATTATAAAAAAAAAAAAATGATACACGGGATTGAACCTAAAATCTTTCCACCAACCCCCGGTACTCTATCCGTTACGCTAACATGTCATATTGGTAAAATCGCAGTAAAAAATATTTATATACTAAAAAAAGTTATGCAAAATAAAAAAAAAGCGTTAGTCACTTATGTACTTACTCTCCTGTTTGTGAACCCACATATTATGTTGTAACTTTTTTTCTACTGAACCAATTTTCGAAAATTTTTTTTTCAAAATGTAGCTAATGAGGTGTACTATCCAAGTATATGACCTGTTTGTAATTTGGTTGCGAACGGAATTAGTGGTGGGGGTTTGAATGTGTCTCGATTCATTCAATTTCGGACTTAAGCATATATTCACCCACTACTGGGGTTGAATGATATATAAATTTATATATATATATATATATATATATATATATATATATATTTACGGTAAGTTTTGAATATATATATATATATATATATATATATATGTGTGTGCGTGTGTGTGTGTATGTGTGTCTGATAATATACGAGTGTGTAAATTTAGTAAAATAGTATCCCAACAATGTGATTAAATTATTAAGAAAAAACAAATCAGAAAAACGGACATAGACAGATTCTTATAAGAATGCGACATAAGATACCAACTTCCGGTCCTCTTTGTTTGATTTAAAAATGACGGTTCCGATGTAGTCCTATTCGTTTATAATATATATATATATATATATATATATATATATATATATATATATATATATATATATATATATATATATATAGAGAGAGAGAGAGAGAGAGAGAGAGAGAGAGAGAGAGAGGGAGATATTGATAGTATGCACATATACACCCAACAATGTTTAAATAAATAAAATTATTATATATATATATATATATATATATATATATATATATATATATATATATAGGCGTATGTAGAACAAAGAAACATAGTGGTTAGTACGACGTAAAATAATGAAAGCAAAGTGAAATAGAGAATTTTTGTGTCCGTGTGCGCGAGTCGAATTGCGAGTATGTTTGTGCGCTACACGTCCGTTTAGTAATAATAGAAGAAAGGGAAGGAAATTAAAACAGCGTAGAGAAAACCTAAATGATTATAAATGAAAGTAAAAATGAAAGTAACTCGAAATATAAGAGATAGTTAGAAATATACACAGTGAAAGTGTGATTGACAGAGAGAGAGAGAGAGAGAGAGAGAGAAAGACAGACAGAGAGATGAATAGAATAGGAATAATAAGAAGAGACGAGAGAGAAAGAGAGAGAGAAAAGAGAGAGCGAGTGCGAGATAGATAGATAGATAGAGAGAGAGAGATAGAGAGAGAGAGAGAGAGAGAGAGAGAGAGAGAGAGAGAGAGGGAGAGAGAGCGGGAGGGAGGGAGGGAGGGAGAGAGGGGCATTTAAAGAAATACACATTTTTCCAAAAGGTAAATCTATTGACTTCGTGAAAAGAATGTCGCTGCACACTGTCTGCGTGCTCACTGACTTGCTGTCTATTAATGGCATCTTTGGGTAAGAGCGGACCGTCATGTTTGTCGTTGTCATCCCCCGACTTCTCCCGTCACGGCGTCGATGGTGACGAAGAAGTGCTCGACTCAGTAAAACAAACACGCCGGTAGATGGCAGCACGATCATGCACTTGCTGGCACAACAGAACTATTCACGTCATTTTTTTTAAATTTCTATTTCTATATATTAATTTTATTTTCATATAGTTAAGCTTTTTCTAATCTGAGCTAAAAGTAACCGAATAATGAGGTACTTTTTATTATAAGTTATTGAATTAACTAAACATGAATTTTATATTTCTGAATGCTTTAGAGGAGATTGATTATTCGTAGTATTTGGATTATTCGAACTACTCTTCTTTTCTTGATTGTTATTCTCACAACGTTTCGGTTGAAATAAATCCCCGGCCATCTTCAGGTGTATCATGTCGAACTCGGAGTCTTTCTATCGAGCTCAGGAATCTGAATGGGGTTTCGAACTGTACCTTTTCTTTAATCCACGGGAGAAACAAGCTTACTTTCTGTAAGACATGGTCTTATAGAAGTCCATAGAATTCGGAATTGTATTCTTAGTAACGCTCGAACTGAAACTACAACCTTTCCAGAAAAGTCGCACTTACAACTGAATTTTACCTGGTCCTTATTCGCCAGGCTTTATTGATTACCAAAACGTTGTTCTGTTCGAAATTCTGTGCAGTTTCCAGAGTTCGACAAAATGATTCCTGAGTTCGACAAGAGACATCTGAAGAAGCTCAGAGGTTGCGTCGACCGAAATGTTATGAAAATGGC
>NC_136488.1:78301240-78313740 GCF_053919585.1 Euprymna scolopes | reverse complement strand
AAGGTTAACATCCTATCTGTTTTGGGATGAAGCTATGTCAGAGCTAACTAATTGCTACTTATCTTGACTAGTATATTTATTTACTCTTTGGTGTGATATTCAAATGTTGCTGAATATAATATTTAATGCATAAGTAAATTATTTAATAATATGTTTTAAACCTCACTGTTTTTATACAAATAGCCATAGGACATTTGAGGGAAGGTTTGTTTTTATATAAATTTGAAGTTACTAGTTATTTTAAGAAATGTAATTTAACTATATTTTTTTCATTTACGCACAGAATTTTAATCGGTTAAAAGTTTTTCTTTCTTTCATTGCAATTGCCTATTGTCGTATGCCCTTAAAATGTAATAGAAAATAGAAATTGCTAACCAGAAAATGGGCGATTATATTACGTTATCTTTATATGAGATACTGCTTATCACTCGGAATTCAAAAAGTTTTTAATCTTTTATCCCCAATCGTTTTGAAGGTGTTTAATGTAATCGCCTTAATATGTCGAACTTCATTTTACGAGAAAATAAGGCTATAATTAACATGTATATATTTATTAAAAAAAGAGAAAACATAGACAGAGCAAAGCAGGGTTCAGTCAACGATTAAGAAGCACAGTGGTTTAAACTGTAATTATATGGTGTAGTCTAACACTTTAGGGTCGTGTTCATCCGACTATAAACTGCTACTATTTTTAGATGTGTAAAAATTTGAAAGGGAAATTCGGTCTCGAACACTTATAAGTCTCTACGTTAGAATAAAAGGTTGGTCATTAACGTTCTCGCCTAAGTTGAATTCACATATGATTACACAAGTAATTGGTTGAGTAGATCTAGAGAGAATTTTTTTATTATTAGAAAAAACAAAAACAAAAAAAAAAACAAGATCTTACCTTTTTATTCCGAGGTCACCTACTATTGACACGAAATCACTGTCATGGTTTTGGTTTTGTGTGTCTCCTTACTAACGTAAAAAATCTTGTACCCTGCAAATTGTAAAGAAAAACGAAGAGAACGCTGTAGTTTACTTGAAGCAGTGCACGTAGGATGTAAATAGTTGTGTTTCAGGGCTATGTCAAAGCAGTTTTATATAAAAAAAAATATATAGTTTGGTAGGAGAAAAACTAAGAAAAAGGATGACAATACTGAACTAATTTTCAACGATGAATTATTTATTTACCAACATGATGTGCCGAACCAGCAGGGTATTTGAATTTTCGAGGTATCTCTCATCTTCACAAAAAAAAAAAAGAAAAAAAAAAGAAAAAAAAAGAATAAAAAAGAAAAAAGAAAAGGGGCATTAAAAACATATACAATTACTCGGTGAAGGCATGTTTATTTCTGGAGTATGCAGTAGTAGGACGGCAGTGGAATAACACGTAGTATCTTTTAAATTATTGCTGAAATTTGAATCGACATTTTTTTACTATATTATTTCATTAATATTGTACTAGTGTTAATTATATTATTGCTACAAGTTTTACTTAGATTATCTGTCTACTATTATGTAAAAGAACCTTTGTGTGTGCCTGTGAGGGATTACCTCCCCTATTTACTTGAAAACGATTTTCATGAAATTTCATATGAAGTTCCTAACAATGTTCTTAGAGAGGTTTTGTATAGGAATGTCTTCAATAAGTATCAATAATAAATATAATCCATAAAAAGACGAAGCAGACGATTTTGCTCAAAGATAACACCTTACACCGCCTAACATCACACGTGAATTTGAGAAGTTTTATCACTACATCAACTAAAAGGCCAGGTATATAAGATCAACAGTAAATTCTTTGATATGACACGGATACGTTCTAAATGAATGGTTCTTTTTAGTGCACAATTGGAACATGGTACTTTAATTTTTCATTTCAAACTTTAATTTAAACCATAGTATATGAAAAAAATAATTTTATAGACTAAACAGTAGTTTCTCTACATTGCAATGTAGGCTACAATATATTGAAAACTAAGTCACTGCGGGGAGGCATGTAAAGCCTCTTCCCGGTGCACTGCGGCGAATCCCCATTGGAACAAACAATCGATTTGATTTAAAAATTGGTGATTTCACCGATTTTGATGACAATAAAAATATACATTGGTTGATCATCATCCAATCAACGGACAACGTCAGGTCTCCCTGCTAGTTTAATTATAGCTTTTTAAATTTTATACTTTATTATCCATATGTGTTTATGAATAGAACTTTATTCTAAAATGGATTTTATAATTAAATTAGGACAATAGCTCATTAATGAATTGTCAAATTGATATTAATATCGAATATCATAATTAATATACTAGTGTACAACATTTCTGTATTTGTACATATTTTTGTTGAAAAAATAAACGTCACAATTATCATTTTATTGGGTTCAACTCTTTTATACATACTGTTGTCTCACAACGGTAAATATAACATTTGTCTTAGTTTATCACAAAAAAAAAACACCAGAAAAGGTAGAGTATACCCACCACTTTCTTCCAGAACGTAAACCACACCAAAATATGAAAACTAATGTAATTTTGACCCCCGTTTAAATATCGATTCTGTTTTGGTCTGATGAAGTGTTATCCTTGAATTAAAACTCCATTGATACATGTGTGCAACCAATAATGTTAGTATAATAAACAAACTATATATATATATATATATATATATATATATATATATATATATATATATATAGTGATTTCAAGGTTATATTTTTTCTATTTTATATAATCATATATATATATATATATTTATATATATATATATATATATATATATATATATATATATATATATAGCTTAAAGAGTTAGGAGAATAGGGTAAACTCAATACTATAAGAAGATATTTATCGGAATAACATAAAGTTTAACAAATTTCATTAGAGCTTTACACTTTACATTACACATTATATAATACGCTCCTGCTTTATCTTAGAATTCGATATAATTTCCCCGAACAACATCAATATTTTCTTTGATTTATTTAATTCTTGATGAATCCCACGCTAGACGTCGTATCCCCATTATAATACCTAGCATCTTCTCTAATCTTCTTATGAGAAGTATTTGGCTTCGAAATACCTTGGTATAAAGAGTCCCCATATCCATCAACTAAATATTTGTATACATTTATAAAATATATGAACCATTCTATATTCACAAATATAGATTTTGTGGCTTAATTTCCACTCTTATATATATATATATATATATATATATATATATATATATATATATATATATATATATAAAACTACTTCATTTACTCACATAAAATTAATATACGAAAGTATAGATTTATGCGTAAACTTTAAGTTTTTAATTCTAAAAGTGCTCAATACCTAGGTAGAGCTAGTTAGTAATTTATAAAATATATATGGCGATTAAGCTACACTGCATATTCGGCGTTTCATCCACTCTAGGATTCGTCAGGCTTATGCGCAAATTATGTGGTTGTTTCTCGTTTTTAACTGGTCCTCTTCTGTTGAGGATTTTAGTTAGCCAATCAGATTTCTAGTATCAACCGCGCCCCTTTCTACCAGCCAATGAGCATGCATTTTATCGAACAAAGGATATGTTGTAGAACTAGGTTAGTGGTTTAAGGCAGACCTTTTCCTCCTTTTTCTCTCTCTCTCTCTCTCTCTCTATATATATATATATATATATATATATATATATACATATGTGTACACACATATATGCACATATATATACATATATATATACATACATATATCTGTGATCGTTTATGTATATTCATGTTTATCTAATTTATTTATTTGTTTATTTTCTTTTTTTTATTAATTTTAAAGCTATTTTGTATCGCTATCCTAGAGTAAGTTTTATTTTGTGAACACAGTTATTTGCTATTTCTCTTCTACAGTTTAATAGATTTGGGGATTCTTTAAAGTATAGGATAGCAAATTTTTCATGAAGGCATAATTTACATGGGTCATCTAAATGCCTACACGTGGTAGCTTGTCTTATTATTTTCCATTCGACTACCGGCGAATATCCGCTTTCTTTGAGTTCCCAGTATTTATTCGCTAGTGTTGTTTTTATACGGTGTTTTTTATTGTTGAATGTACTTTTGTGTTCATAGTAAGAAAACTATACTATATATATATATATATATATATATATATATATATATATATATATGTATATCACTTGATGCCTCCGTTCAGTCTCAAGAGAGATTATATACTCCTCATTATGCTAACTTTACGTAACGTTTTAGCGCAAGGGTTACGCAATCTCCAACAACACCTCTCTTGAATCGGGGCTGCTTGAGTCTAGCAACAATGATAAATCTCGGACAGCTGGAAACACTGCCGATATAAACAGAGAACACATACAGCACCTGGAATTTCCTGATGATCACCCATTTAGTACTAAGTAATAAATAGGTTAATATTACTCTATCTGTTCTATTATATCTATTAAAGTTAGAATGTGTGTGAGTGCACTTCTAAGTCTATATACCAAACAAAAGTTTGATCTATAAACTTTAAATTTGGTATATATGTTATTCAGACATGTGAAAATCGGTTTAATTGGGTTTCATCCAGAACAAAAAAAAACTTCTAATGGGTAAACATTTTAAAATTGGTAGTGTAGTCTATTGGATATTTATCAGTTTGCCAAGTGTTTCACAAACTTTGATTATACGCTTTGCCTCACTGTCTTTAGGTTTGTTCTTTTGATCCCAGCTCGAGTATTTTTCTACTTACAAGAAATGAATTTTTTAGAAAGAAAATAAATAAATACTCGAATACGCATGTCTCAGTTTCTTTCCATTTTTTCACTTCATTTATTTTAAGGAATTTTACTTACGTTTAATAGCGGGCACCTTTTGTTATATAATAAAGTAATTAACAATAATAATTATAATATTTATAAAATATATTTAAATTAGGAAACATAACGAAGCAAGTTATATAAAAAACAAATTAATAACTTTTAATAACGTTAGTAGTCCTACTTTCTGATTGTTCTGTTTTTCTTGTTCAGTTTTTAGGACATACTTTTGATTTGTTTTCTTTTTGGAGAAAGAACAGGTAAGGTTGTGCCTATTATCTTGTCATGAGATCTTTGTTGCAGAAATTGTAACAATCACTTCATTAGCAAACTAAAACCTTACATCGTCTAAACTAGCCATAGTATGTTTCACCGGTCGATGGATAATGTATTTACACTTAAATGTATTTCGTTGCTTTTTTATTATTTAATTAAATGAATAAGTATATCTCACATGCATTGCATGCAAAGTACGATCAACGATATTCTAGATTCCTGAATACATATTTTATGTTCTTGCATCGTTGTGTACATATGAAATGTTTCCGTCTTTAATTTAAAAGAGTGATGTAAAAGGGGAGATAACTCAAACATACTTATGGATAGGAGAGTTGCGAAAGATAAAATAAAACTTGTTAAATCTGATTTCTCTAAATATGAACGTAAACAATAAACACTTAGGTGAATTGTTTTTTTTTAATAATATATAGGAATACATTAATTGATTTCTCCAAGAACATAGACTTATTTAACTACCAACATCTGCATCTGTGGCGCTTAGTTGAAACTTACCTAGACACAGTTAGAAACAATAGATTTATTTGGCGAAGCCCAGCCTATACTTTCAGGACGAAGGTGTCCATTAGGTTTGGAATTTTATTTGTTAAATCAAGTATGCCACAAAAAGAACTATTATCATTTATTCCATTCTTGGCTTGCGGTAGAGCGACCGACGAAACTATATTAAAAAAAAAAAACATATCCACAACCCTGAACAAATGTTCAAATTATCTCTTCCAGTTATGCCACTCTTTTAAACTGAAGACGGAAGTATTACATATCTAAACATCAATGCAAAAATATTCATATTTTTTTCTTTTACGTTTTATAAACTTGTAGAAACAGGGCATGTTTCCACTTGGTCGTAACGAGCTACTATTTGGATCAATTCTACAATGTACTATGGAAGAAGATGAGCTTGATGTCTGTTCACATTACATTTAAATTTCTGAATGTTAGTGCAGTCACGGAAGCAGTGAATATGTAAGGAATTCCAACGGCTAGCCGTCCGATGACAGAAACTATTAGAGTAGAAGTATTTTCGGGATCTCTTCAGTGAAGGATTGAGATTTTGCTGTTAGACATATTTTCGGGGGTTATATATATTAAGGATGTTCAAATACAATGATTTCGTAATAGCACATCCCATTAAAATGCTTGTAAACCGGGGAAAAATATGCAACATTGCGGCGATGGGACAGGGGCTGAAGTTTGATTGATAATGCAGAACCTATCAGATCTGAGACATTTTGGACGTGGTCTAATAGAGAGGAAGTAGATGATGAATAAACCAGTTTAGATGTGGAAACAATATTCCATGAAGGGAGACATCGTAGCTTTGTTACCTTAAGTTTTAAAATGTTGAAATGGTACCATAACATTGTTTGATTTATTACTATTCTTGGAATTATATGTGTTTTATTGCTTTGTTTTCAAACATGTTGGCGCGTAGACGATTTACAGATAAGAAAAAAATGGACTAATATATGAAACTTTAATATGGCTGTTTACATGTGAGTCTTTGATATAGTAAAAAAAACTATATTATTAAAATCAAATAAAAATAATCAACATATATAGCTGAAACATAAGGATTTTGATGTGTTATTAGAGTCCGATGTTTGATGTCACTAAATGAAATGAAAACAAATTGAGTTGCTTAGCATTACTTTTATCTTGATAAAACCAAACCAAAATGATTGCATTCATTTCCTTTGTAATTTTCAGATCAGGACTTATTTCATTTTGAAAAAAGAAATAAAAACTCTAAACTTTCTTTCCCTGACATTTTCTTTTAACAAAACAATATAATAAAAATCAAATTAGATACATTCATTTCCTTAACATTTTAATCCAGTGTATATAAAAAAAATCCTGTATAACTCTTGGCTATCTTAGGCATGAGTAAAGTTTAATATCTGCTTAGATACTACTTTTTTTCTGCCATCGGTTAAGAAAAAACAATTCTTTATGACTGAGCCAATTTCTGCCCTAATCTTGAATGCATCACTTTAAGGAACTTTATTTTTCGAACATTAAAAAATAAACATTTGTTTAATTCTGCCCATACTGGGGAGCCAAGAACATACAGTCTTTAGCTATATTTGTAGGTTGGAAATATTGGGAAGCGTGCAATCACAGTTTTGTTCGGCTCACCCTGACCTGTAATGTTCGTATCTAGCAGAATCCCATCTTTGAATTAATAAGAATGTTTTCTGAGCTAGACAAAACACAGCTTTCGGCGGATAAGACCCGATTTAAAGATTATGGTAACTGTGACGTTACCCTCTCGTTATAGTCATACGCAAGCCAACACTTAGCTGGAGGTATACTACTTGCTAAAATCCCATGTTACGCGACTAATATTATTATTCCCGCGTTTAACATATAATTTGTTTCCGGTTATGAAAGATAAATTGTTGAGCTATGGGGTGTGTGAAATTAACCATTATTTACTAATACTCTCACGTACATCTTGACACTAGTTGCTTGTGCCTGTCAGATCCAATATATGTAATCACGTATAATACCCACTCACTGCGATTATAGAATGGGTCATAAGATGAATGGTGCATCTTGTTGCGGTTTTACTTTACGTAAAATTTAGCTCGATAGTCCAGAAGACTCGAGAGTAGAACGTAGACCTTGGTTGTATTTTCGGTAGTCTTGTAACACTCGCCTCTCTTAGATTATCTTTTTTTGTCTTTACATTCCATGAATCATGTTTCTGACAAGGAAGGTATAATTGCTTGTTTCTAGATTGGAATCAATCTATATTAAACGTATTGTTGACTAGTATGTTATTGTGGAGTAGTATTTTTTTATAGTTATAGTTCCTTACATCAAACGGGATTATGTCTTGTTTGGATTGATTAAAAAAAGAAACTGAATAAATTCTTGCTCTTAAATCCTGGAATACTAATGACAAGACCATAATAAAGATAAACTATGAAATAATCAAGTGGTTAATTGGGGAGACGAAATTAATATTCTCCACAGTTGTGCTAAGGCAACGTTGTAGAAGGCAAGGAGAACTTTTATTGTTCACCTAGCTATCTATGTATTTTATACTGACATAATATGTTAGTTTCAGGAAGAGGTCGTTGATTTCAGAGAGCAAATTTAAGTAACAGAATTTGATGAATAGATCATGACCTCCGTAGGATACCAAACTGCATTTGATAGGAGAGAAAACTAATTTCGAAGATTTGAATAATGTAGGGTCACGTATTATTTACAATTTTCCTAGACACATCGTGATTTAGACGAGTACTAGCTGTGAAGTCTAATATATCGATTTAACAGAATCTATTTAGAGTACAGCAGAGTACTGTATCGGTTCGTGAGATCATTATTATGGAATATAAAACGTGTCGAATCATCCACATCTTATCAAGTTTTAAATACTCCCGATCGAAGTATTTAAAATGTGTAATCATCCCTATAGAATATTACTTAGTGCAGAATTTCCCCAATTGGAGCATTAGGGCATGTGGGATTACGCTTTTGGAGCATTGGAAAGTTTTTAATTGCTTTTATTGGAGTGTTAGGCGTGTAAAACTATTCTATAGGTTGATTATAATTGATTGTTGTTCGAAATAACGAGTAGTATTCCGCAATGAAAATCTTAAAAACTAGGGTAGGAATTCAGACTAATTCTGATTAGTTGTTACATAGCTCTTTACAATTAAACGTTTTGTTATGATAGCAAATATATTACGCAATGATTCAAAAAAATTTAATTAAAGTCAAGAAATATATATTAGTTAACTTTACTATGAATATATATATATATATGTATGTATATATTTCTGTAGAAATATATTTTATTATTATATATCAATTCTTATATAAGAAGCTCAATGTAATTACAGAGCAATATAGTGAATAAATGAGAAAAAAGTATATTGAAAAATTCATGATGATGACCAGCTTATAATTTATTCCTTTAAATAAGTTGACTTATACAATTCTTGACAGTATATGTTTCGTAGAGCAAAATCAATCACTTAATTATTATATCAATCAGTGAATCTATTATGCCCTTAACTCATCAGAAGAAATGCAACGATCAATCCGTCAAAAGGAATTAAAATGTGATTCGACATGGTAAAAATCCGATAATTGGAAGAGAATATGCAGTTACCTTTATATTTTTCCATTACGCCATATTGAATTTTTAACAAAACAAAGTCATTAAACCCAACTATTTGTACTAACAATTCTAATTAATTTATAAATCGTCTACCAATATTTTCTATTTGATACTTAGTAAATTTATTCATTCTAAGTTTTGTATACGCACTTATGAAAATAATATCAACAAATTATAAACTATTATACATGTTTGTATATACGAAACTAAACTAAGCTAAAAAACGGTTGATCATTTCAGTCGGTTATCATAACTAAACAAGTGATCCGAATTGAAAACCATACATAATTCAAATCCATTAGCTATTGCGATAAAACTCATCAATCTTTACAATTATAATTTTTAAAATCATACAATTCAAAAACTATACTAACGTTTTGTTAAGTTTAAAAATAATCTGAAAATTCTTTTATATCGTAATTGTTCATAAATACATTAATAAAATGAGTCCTCTTGGAACAAATCAAACGAAATTAACTTTACTTATATATATTAATTTTTATTTTCACGGCGTATAGATTTCCAAATTCAACTAATAATTATTTTTTTTATTTAAGATAGCTTTAATGTCTTTCATTCAATATTATTTTTAAAAACAACCGATTTACATCATAAATTAATTCATTAAGTTTTCCAATACAAAATGTAAGTATTACAGATTATTTCCATCAGTAATCATAAGTTATTAAGTTATACTTCATATCCGCTAATTTTGAATGGTAAATTAATTAATTACATTTACTTTAATTTTTTATTTATTTATATATTTATTCATATTATTATCACTATAAGCACCATCATTATTATTTATATTGAAAGCAATATTGTTAATTTTTACATTTCACAAACTTTACTCAATTCTATATACGACAATCTAGTTTTAATAAACATTTTACGAACTTGTTCCTAATTTAAGCACAATTTTTGTTATCATTGTATATATCCTAATTCACTAATAAGTATGTTTCGGGGATTCTACCCGCCTAAAACAAACATAATAAATATGATATATATATATATATATATATATATATATATATATATATATATATATATTAAATCTAAATTATTCATATCGTCATAGGAAACATATTTAGCAAAATAAAATTCATATTAGTATATACATTTTGGTAATTACCACATATATATATAGAAGACTAAAATCAAGACATGAATTATACTTTTATGAACGTTTGTCAAAATATCTAAAGGACATTATAGAATGGACATTCTAAAGTAAGTTCAGGCTTAGGGAATAATCCACAAAACAATTTGATAGACAAATGCATATACGCATATGATACAGTTTGTAAACAGAGCAAGATATCAAATCATATCCTAACCGAAATGATGAAAGAAACCTGCCTCCCTTAATATATATATATATATATATATATATATATATATATATATATATATATATGAAGTGAGACTGGCTGTTTGTAAATAAACAAGCAGCTCGATCACTGTGGATATTTGTTGAGGTCATTTGCGAGCACGCATCCTATTTGATGATGGGTAGGATTACCGACTATCAACACGATGGTTGTAAGTATAATTCCCGGCTAGGGAAAGATGCTAGTCAAGCCGCATATATTGTGATACAACGAAACAATACTATATGTGGATGGCTATATATTTAAACCCTCGGCTCATTTGGAGAGCATTTCCGAATCTGATCTCATTGGCCAGTGGGTAGATCTATCGATTTAAAACGCGATGGTTTTAGGTTACATCCCCGGCTAGAGATGGTGCTCGTCTAGTCGCACTGATGAGTTGTGATACAACGAAACAGTACTGCATGTGGATTACTATATATATATATATATATATATATATATATATATATATATATATATATATATATATATATAATTTGGCAGCACGTCGTTATCTGAACATGTCCTATTGAATACGACTGAGTTTCTAACTTTTCCGATTCTATGTAATTCGGGCTATCGGCCGACCAATCATTTTGTTTCGGCTAATAGGCTGTATATTATGTCACCGTGTCATAATTATTTTGATATTTGTTACAACGTTTTCGATCAATGATACTGATCTCTATAAGGAATAGTCGCAGTTATTGTCGAGGTTTAGTTAAGTGAATGTTCGTAAATTTGTCCATTTGCTCTATGCGCATATGTATTTTCATTTTATTTTATTTGCCTAAGTTGACTTTTGGAGAGGAATGGCAAGTACAGCGTGTGACAGAGTTGTTTTGTATTTTTTAAATTTATTATTATTATTTTATTATTTTTTTAAATTGTTTAATAAGGTTCATATATTGGTACCGATGTGCAATACGATTCAGTTTGTACTGGGTTATATTAGTTATGCTACTAGTAATTTTCGTCTTCGTGTACAGTTTTTTGGTATCTAATGATAGTATTAATTGTTAGTATATTCCGAATTTCTGCTGGTTAAGGTTTTGATTTGGAAGATAATAGGAAGATGAATGGCGCTACTCTCTGCAAGGTAGTATGTTAATCGTCCAGAGATAGATAGAACATTGTATATATATATATATATATATATATATATATATATATATATATATATATATATATATATATATATATACATATAAAGACTTATGCATAGTAAATTGTTTATCTACATTATCTACCGGTTTATTAAAGGTCTTTTATGTAGCCACAATATATATATATATATGTATATATATATGTATATATATACATATATATACATATATATATATATATATATATATATATATATAATGGTGTAGGCATCAACAATTATAGGTTTTTCGGACTTTTCTCATTTTTTAATATTTTAAAATATTAAAAGATGATAAAATTTGAAAAACCTACAATTATTGATGGCTTCTCTCTTTTAAATATACATTACTCTCTGTCGTTGGAACCACAAAAGCAGCACTTTATATATATATATATATATATATATATATATATATATACATATATATATATATATATATATATATATATATATATATATATATATATATACATACTACGTGCCTCATGGTCGGGTCACCGGCGACTAAACTGGTTCCCCCACCAGACTTGTTTGGTGAGGAGGGCGGCTAGTCTCACTGAAGGATTAAAAACAAGACCTTCCAAAGGGCGAATGAACTCTTTTTCTGGGTCAACGGCCAACTAGCACCGTGTATATTTGTGTGTGTGTGTATGTGTATTGGGGTAAAGAGGGCTCCCGTAAGCCGTGGTGAAGGAAACCTTTCTAGGAGAAGCAAATCTCTGATTTAAAAAACCATAAAGCGGAAGACCAG
>NC_136488.1:78261240-78288740 GCF_053919585.1 Euprymna scolopes | reverse complement strand
ATATATATATATATATATATATATACATATTTTATGTTCATAAGTATATACATATATATGCGTGTTTGATTGTAAGTTTATTTCATAAGAAAATAAGCAATATAGAATGTAAGCAATTCAAGATTTGCATTAGTAACACTAACCATGTACGAAATGTATGTCAAATCTCACTCGATATAATTCAACTAGTAACAATGACGTAAACCCTAGCATATCTAGAAAAAAAGATTATTTATACAACTAAATTACTACACGTACAATATATAAATTAATTGAAATGGTGTACACAATGTGCAAACAAACAGAGGATAAGCTAAAATATACTCACATATAATGAATAAGCAAGGATCGTACATTTTTTTGTTTGACGAATCGCTATTTGATTTTGTCTAGCTAGTTGATTATATAAATGTTTCTTATAAAAAATGAAATTCTAATCGATATTCCAATATCTTTTTAAATGGTTTTGTTCTTTACGAACGCCAGGGAGTGAGACAACATATTCCTCTACTATTACACATAAACAAACATTGAGAAAGAAAACAGAAGCTATATGTTCAATATCACAGTTTTTCCAACACTTGCGATAAACGGAAAGAAAATAAATGAAATATTTTATATATAAAAAAAGGTTTTTCACAAAACTACTCCGCTCCTTTGCTTTTGGTCGGACTTTAATTTGACAAAATATAGAAAATAAAAAGAATGTAAGTCACGTTTACAGCTTATATGGTACACTAAACGAATTAAAATTTTAAAAGTACGCATCTATGGTTAGATTGTTTTAGTACGTGATAATTGGTATTGGACCTTCTATGGCGTTAAACTTCTTTCTCTGGTTTTGTGAAAAAAAATGAAATCAATAATTTAAACTGAGAATGTGAGATAAATTTTGAAAAAAAAACACTTTTTTATTTTCTGTCGTTTACGTTATATGTGGAAGTTCCGACATTGGAAGGCACACTGAAATGAATAAAAGAAAACAGTATGTAACTCCGCCCACTCGCAGGTTATTATTTGTTAAAATACGCCGATGATACATTGACATGGACTCCAATAATATTCATGAATTTATATCAATTATAATACAAAAACGGAACGAAACGTTTGTTTATGATTTAAATTACAAGAATAGCATAAAAGTAATTTTACAAAGACATATGATGAATTTAGACAAAATATTTACGTGAAACATATACTTGAACGTGAACTGCGACACAAGACTGAACGCATATATATAATTGCGTCAATAACAGAAGGTTACAAATATATATATATATATATATATATATATATATGTATATATCTATAATATAAAGCTGACGATGTGTGTGTGTGTGTGTGTGTGTGTGTGTGTGTGTGTGTGTGTGTGGTCACGAATAGGCTGCGTTATGATTGACTATTATAGAAAACGGATCACATTTAATGATAGAAGCCTGTATCGAGACACAGGAATGGGTATGTTTGATCTGGCAGAATGATGAGTCATTAAAATTGTGGGGTCTTCGTATGCGCCTGGTCCACAAAGTATGGAAATAAAAATTTAAAAATTAAAAAAAAAAAAAAAACGTTTACAAGTGTTTTTGATATAGACGTACATAATACTACTTTGATAAGTAGGTTTTAAATTAAATAGGGATGGTATAATAAAATTGTGGGGTCTGCGTTCGCACCTGGCCTCCATAGAATGGAAATAGGCGCAAACTTTAATAAAGACTTTTCATATCTATCTGCGTAAGTATACTTTGATAATTATGTTTCAGTTTGAAGAAATAAGATATAATAACATTATGGGGTGTTCGTTCGCACCTGATCTCCATAGAATGGAAATATGTCACAATGTTTAACAAGGTTTTTTAATATAGATCCACAGAATATTGTGATAAGTGTTTCAGTATAAAAAGGTATGGTATAATAAATTATGGGGGTTATCTATTTTATTTTTACTTTCATCCTATTTTGCTTTGGTTTTGATATCCTCAAATTCGAAGCTATCTCTTTACAACCCTTCCTTTTCATAACCTATCATACTTGCATAAATCAGAGTCCATTTTCTGTAGGCTGTTTTTGAACCCAGTAAACGAAGGGTACTTTTGCTAATATATATATATATATATATATATATATATATATATATATATATGTAAATTTTATAAAATTTACGTTTTTTTTTTTACACAGTGGTCATCACTTATCAAGGCCCGGAAGCCACTCAGGGATAAGGGTTATTGTAAGTACAATACGTTAGTGTGGAGATTTGATGAAGTGTTTCTTAAGGGGGCGGTTCATTAAGAATTTGTTAACGTTGGACTTGAAGACATCCAAGTTGTAGTCAGGTGGGAAGCAGGCAGACGGAACAGAGTTCAACAGGCGTGCAGTTCTAAGAAAGAAGCTTTGTTCATGGAATCCACGTTTTGATTTAGGCACAGATAAAGAGTGGGGGAAATTTTCACAGTGGATTCAGCTAGACGGGTGTTTTTCGTGAAAGATTGGCGAGGGGGGACCAGAGATTGGAGTTCAGACGAGCACCTGCCATGGAAATAACGATAAAACAAGGATAGGCTCGCAACGTCTCTTCTGTGGGAGAGAGGTAGCAGGGTAGAGAAAAGGGCATCCCCCACTAAGCCACGGAGTCTATTTTGTACTCTGTCAAGGCAGGATAGGCTGTTTTTAGCAGCTCCTGCCCAGATATAACAGCAATATTCCATCCTTGGACGCGCTTTCTACTATTTAACTAAAGCGTTGAAGCGCTACGACAATATAGGTAGTACCATTAAAACGAGCGACTTTTTGTGCATCAGGTTTTATGTTTTTATCATTCTCAATACAATTGTGCCAGTCTGCTGTTCGGCTCGGCCGAAAAAATCAAGCGTTCGCTTTGTCATTCACATTGCTGTCGCCACTCTGAAATCGACAAACTCATCTCTTAACGGTGTTAACATCAGCTACATTAACTTCGTAAATATACAACAGACGTCGGTTGATGTTGATCGGTTTAATTATTTTTCTCCATGGAATAATCTCTGCTTCTGACGCACGTAAATGACAGATGTGGCTTTTTTTAGTCTCACACCGTCAATATCGGAAACAAACAGATGTAACATTCAGTTCATGAACGCATGAGATCAGTCTTCATTCCAATGCAATTTCCAGTCCTCTTAAATCCATTCAGCGGAATAAACTGTAGGAGTACCTACTTTCGAATGACCCTTATATATATATATATATATATATATATATATATATATATATATATATATATATATATAATGAGCTGACTTATTATTAAGTGCATCTGAATTATTTTAAAATCGGAGAGGAACCATGCATTTATTCGTGTCCCTATGTAATCACCTTTTCACAAGGACGTCGCATTGTCAGTCTTACGGTGTTATTTTTTTAAATTTAGAAAAATACAGCTCCTAAAAAGCTTTCGAAATTAAAACAAAAACAATAAATTAACCCAATCTTTATATATTCCTCTGTCAAGCTTAAAAAAGAGAACAAATACTCTACATTGATCGTAGCATGTCGGTATGGCGGTGATGCTTCCAATCCCGAAAGAGAGAGAGAGAGAGAGAGAGAGAGAGAGAGAGGGGGGGTAGATAATTTGGTTCTGTTTCGGTAATTTGCATAAATAATTAAAGCGTCTTTGATTCTCTCGTTGCATTAAGGGATGTAATGTCGAGACTATCTCTCCGTAAGCAAACGCAGTCTTCACCGATTTTAACATAATTTGTTTAAATAAAAAAAAAACTTTTAGAAAATTCACACGCAACAATTAATTGAATTACAAAAATAATGAAAGCGAATAGTAACTTCATTTAAATGCTTATTTAGTTGTTTATTTATTTCGCATCTACACTAAAAAAATCTAATCAAGATTGCGTATTAGCATGTTCTAAAATAATTCATTATTGTACATATTAATCTAATACTAAATAATATCAAAAATTAAATGTTTTTATAACTAAAGGCCTCAAAGTAATCTATCAAACCTGTGAAATTAGTTAGTTAATCCATCAGTTTTTTGCTACACACACACACATACACACACACACAAACACACGCACACACACAGACATATATATATATACAGCAGTAAATTTCCTATATATATATATATATATATATATATATATATATACACACAGGGTTACTCAAAAAAGCGGTCCCCAACTCTAATTAGGCCCCGTTTCTTAGTGTTTTGTTCGAATGAAATGAGACTTTGGTCATAACTAGTTTAAACACCACATCAAAACACTAGGGTCTGTGGCCTTTTTTCTCAGTTCTACAGCATATGTTCTAGATGGCCTCCATTTAGCTTTTGTTTTTTTTAGGGTCACCCTATATATATATATATATATATATATATATATATATATATATATATATATATATATATATATGTGTGTGTGTGTGTGTGTGTGTGTGTGTGTGTGTGTGTGACAACACCCGCTCACTCTTTCACAAAATTGGAATCCAGAATCGAAAAAAATCAAACCTTTTTGAAGTATTGGAAAAAAATTGTGCCAATTTTCTGATGCCAACACCAATTCTTTCAATTGCTTTTATTTGTTTACTTTTGTTTAGAACCTTTTATTCTATGGCTACTGCTAGTGATTAGATGATAAATACTGTATTTATATATTTTAAACTATTAGTAAAATTAAATGAATATATTATTCCTACAGATGCGTTTTTACGTTTGCGAAATATATGCACACATTGCATGGGGGTTTACGGTAATCCATCTCCTAAAATCAACAGCATCTTTAGAAATTTTAAAAAATAGGAATCGATATCGAGAAATTTACAAAGGAATCTGATAGTGTATGGGAATCGGTCGAAAAATTTTTTTCGATTAATTACGCAGTTCTCCTTTTTCTTTTTCACTTTTTAAAGTTTATAAGTTATGCCATTATTTGAATGCATTCGTTATGGCATGGAATTCTACCCATCGTTTGAATACATTATTAATGTGTTTTTTGTTATTCTCTAAAATATCTAAAAAAGGTTAGTATTTACTACCCTCTGAAATATGTTCCAAATAAGACGTTTAAGTGTATTAAAATAAGTGATCAGATGTATTGTTCAAAACAATTATTAACTTTGTAGATGGTAAACATATCAAGGGCGCGTTTGTGTGTGACGCTAGATGCTCGATTTGTGTCCATGAAACTTCTCTTTAACCTGAGCTCTCCACTGGATAGGTACATCTTACTTCTTCTATATCGAGCTTAAGGAGAGATTTTTGACAAAAGTACTATTGGAATGTGTTTTATTAAAAAAACAAACAAAAGAAAAGATTTTATGACCATCTTCCATTTTGTAAAGAGCGTTATGTTATTTACGGCCTCGTTGGATACAAATTCAGGTGTGAGTTTGATGAAAGTGTTTTTGTAGAAACGAACTTGACATACCGAGAATTTTAGTCAGTAGTGTTACCTAGTTGGCCATAATAAAACCTTGGCGTCATCATTATAAACTGATATATACTATGACGTAAGTGGTGCGCAATGAAAGATAAAATACAAAGAGTGTTAGGGAACGAAACTGTTTTTCCTTTTCTTCATAAACCGTATTGTTATCCAGAAGTATTAATAAACACTAGTACGACTCGTGAACATTCACAGAATGAGAAATATATTTAAGATGGACTCTCTCTACCGTACTAGAAAGCTACTTACGCCTGATAGTATTCTGTATCTCTACAAGCTCACCATTCGCCCGTGGATGAAGTACTGTAGTTACATTTGGGCTGGTGAATCTGCTACAAGTCTTTCGCTTTTAAACAGGGTTCAAAAGAGAGTCGCCAACCTGATAGATTCTAAACTGTCATCAAAGCTTCAACCTCTGTCCCATCGAAGAAATGTTGCATTTGTCTGTGTTCTACAAGTACTTAACGGTGAATACTTTGACGAACTACTTTGTACCCCTTCGACGTAAATACCCCAGACATACCCGACAATCAGCAAAATCCCACCCCTACACAGGAAAAATCCCTAGATATAAGAATGCCTTTTACTCTGATAGTTTTTTCCCTAGAACTGCTAGAATTTGCAACTCTTTTCCGGGTTCCTGCTTTCCCAACTGTACTGACATGCAGAAGTTCAAGTGTAATGTGAACGGACGACCTGCTGCTCAACTCCTTACACATTATCCCTCGATAGTAGCCCCCTACATCAAAGTCGCACTGTGCCTTGTTTTGGGTGAAAATGGAATAAAAAATGCATCAAATAAATTTTCATAAAGCTGATATATTTCTGAATAGCGAAAAAAATTAGATTTGGGGGTAAAACACCTAATAACACACAGCAATTATGAGTTTATTAACATTTTTCGCGAAAATAGTATCATTGTATTTTCAATATAGAACTGACTTAAATGGCATAAACTAATAAATACCGTAAAATGCCGGAAAAAGTAACATTGTACTACATAGTTCAATACAAATAATAAAATCACATTTTATGAGACAATGTTTAATTTACTTTTACAATGCAGCACCTCTTGGAATACACTATATCTTTACCCTGTTTCTTTCGAATGTATCTTTTTTTCGCGTAACGTTTTATTTTTTTCTTTCTTCGACAAAGAACCGCTGCACGTCGATATTATTAGTAGTTCCTTTCTGACACCATTAATAAAAATGGTCATAATATTATTAGAAACCGAGATTTCATCAAAGGGAGGTAATTTTCATTTTTTGCCCATGGTTGTTAGTTTTTTTTACCGTACAATTTCTCATATTTTGCCTTTTTTTAAAAGTAGTTTGACATTAAATATATGGCCTTTTCCAAAGATTATCGTAAAGGTAAAAAAGGATGAAACAGGAAGATTATTATGTAGATGTGAAAAAGTACTTACTTATTATAGCTTATTGACTTTTTATTTCTTTAAATTAACATTTTTCGTGAAAATAGTTTCATTGTATTTTCAATATAGAAATGACTATATATATATTCATTTGCCCGTTTTATTGATGGGAAATATGTTAGGTGTCTCTATATTTTAAGTGTTATACGGTGTCACCCCATTGACATACCGGTTCTTGTTAGATCATCGAGTTTAAACAACGTTGAACCTGGCAAATACCAGATGGGTGACCATTTAGGAACACCAGGCGCTGCATGTAAGGAAACGTCGACTCTTTCAGGAAGTTCCTGCATTCACCTGGCTTCAAGCTGTCTCGTGTTCGACCTGCCATTGGATCACGCTGGTTGAAACGAGAGAGCAAGGCTGCCACAACGTAAACGAGCTTCACTTTAAATAAATTCCCAGCGCGTGACATTCATCATCCTTAGGATAATCAATTGGGCAAACCCGATCAGTCGCAGAATCTCCCTCTAAACCAAAAGGGTCTCCGATTTTTTTTACAAAAGCATTAGAGTTTTTCTTATTGCAACTGTTACTTTCAGATTATCATTCTTTTATGAAACAAAACAGGTAACCGTTTTTATATTTACAGCGCTAGCCGGGTGGGGGTGGGGGTCTTTGCCCGGCCGTAAAATACGCTTAAATATAATATTTGAATTTATCCAGATTTCACGTATATTAATATACAGTCGGGATGTTGAAAGTTAAAAAAAAAATCCCATCAGTTAGAATCGAAACCGAAATGGTAGCAGTCAAAGATTGTTAGGTAACCACTGTACGAACGTGACACGTATATGAGCAGATTAAAAATACCAATTAAAAATAAACTAAGATTAATGTCGAAAATGTAGAATGATGTTTTACATTTTGATCAATTTTTGACCCCTTTAAAATCTATTTTAACCGACTAACGACCCATAAAAGAACGGCCCATAAAAATCCAATAATGTAATGCCCCAACGCTGCTCTGCAACTTTAAGTTCCGGAGGATATGGAGTTTGAAAATATCGAGACAGACATATAACCTTTTATATATAAGATTTTAAAGAAGCAGTAAAATCGAACATATTTTATATCACAATTTGAAAAATAAATTTGAGAATTGTGTTTTTATTTCAGGTAACCGACTCATCGCATAATTATATTCATTCCAAATTTACATTTTAAACTCATTCAATTTCCAGAAACATTAAAATCTGATACGAAAAAAAAAAGGTTAATACTCATAAATAGTAGTGTAATCTTCGAAGTATTCCAATATATTTTACTATCACGCAATACGGATAATTGATAAAATTATAACAGCCATAACAAAATATATCTCAGTAATTAATGTAAACTTTTGTTTGATTGCATCAAATGTGTGTATATATTCCATCATATAAGAGTATAAAATACTGAAAATAGCATCAGCAAAGAAAAAATCTGAAAACATTTATGTAAAGGGTGACCCTAAAAAACCGGCCCCAACTCCTATTAGGGCCCCGTTTCTTAGTGTTTTGTCCGAATGAAATGAAACTTGGGCCATAACTAGTTTATTATATTCAAAACACCACATCAAAACACTCGAGTCTTTGGCCTTTTTTCTCCGTTCTATAGCATATGTTCTAGATGACCTACATTTAGCTCCATACATTTTTTGAGGCGCAGCACGAAGTTGTCCATGACGTTCTTATAGACCGAATTTGTAATGCCTCTCATCTCCTTCCTGATGGCTTCCTTGAGTTCCGTGATGGTTCAGGGTTTCCCTGCGTTGAGTCTGTCCTTAAGATAGCCCCAAAGAAAAAAATCTGAAGGGGTTAGGTCCTGGCTATGGGGTGCCCACTCAAAATCAGTCTTGAAACAGATCACTCGGCCTCCGAAGTTCTCTTTAAGCCAATCTCAGGACAGGTTTGAGGTGTGAGAACTTGATCCGTCCTGCTGGAACCAGAACTTGCTCATGAGCGACGGGTAGATGGTCTGCAGCTCACTCTAGAAGGTTTTGAGGACCTCCACATACCGCTCCTTGGTGATTGTCACTGCTGCGCCAAATACTCCGATGAAGATTGGTCCGATGATGCCTCTGGCCGAGATTGCAGCTCACACCGTGCACTTAGGAGAGTGCAGTGGTTTGGTGGCTACTTCATTGGGTCTGGAGGTCCTCCAGAAGACATTTGTGTCTTGGAATTCGCCTTTCCATCCAGATGGAAGTGGGCTTCATCTAAGGTTCAAAGAAGGTTAAGGAAATTTGGTGTCTCCTCGATCTTCTCGAGCATCTTTACTGCCATAGCCCTTCTCTGCTTCTTGTCTGAAGCTGTAAGGGTATGGAGCGTCTGTATTCGGCATGGGTAAGCCCGGATATTGTTCACCAGAACTCTCCTGCAAGTCTCACGGGACATACCGCGGGACTGACTTCGCTTACGCACAGAGCGTTCTGGACTGCTGGTGAGACTCTCTCACTCTTTCGACCAGCTCGGCTGTTCGCTTCTTGGGACGTCCCGAGTGGCTTGGACGGTTCTCTCTGGCAGCGTTGAGGTTCACCACGGTCCCATATTTCTCGAAGTTGTCCACCCAGTTCTGAATTCTACTTTTGGATGGAGCCTTTTCACATTCGAACTGACGCATGAAACTGTCCTGGGTTTTTTAAAACGAGTCTGTCTTGTAGTAAAATTTAACACAGTGTATTCTTTGTCCCAGCTCCCACTGGGGGCTTGGTGTACTCACGGTCGTTGATTCTGCTATGTCCTGTAAAATAAGGGCAATCGGTGAATAAATAATGGAAATATCACATAAAGTGTACACGGGTCCCGTTTTTTGGGTCACCCTGTACTATAATTAAATAAATTTGTACACTATTTTAAAGTAATAAGCAATTTACCAGCATCTGAACTGTATTTTAAAACAAAACTATCAAATAATATATATTTCTCCAAGCCAACTATTGCTGTTTATAATTTTATTGTAGTTTTGTTCCAGTCATATTCCGGTTAATAAGGATCCTTCGCAAAAACATCAGTATTCATGTTTGTTTTCGATTTTTTAGTTACAAAGTAGAATGTAAAAACTTGTCGCCCTTAAGAAAACAATACTACAGTTTTATTTTCAAATCTTATTGAAAAAAAAACAGTTCAGGTAACTTGATCATGGAGTAGAGATGAAATATATGCAATGTAACTGTCTCCAGTCTCAATCACCGCCTCGACACGGTTCCGGAACTGGGAGCATGCCTTTCCTACAAGAACTGGGAAGAGTTCGGCGAATACTAGGCGGATGGCGGCGATCAGACTGGCTTGAATGTTGTGGGGGTTATGTTGGTGATGTTCTCGACGTATGACCATTTAGGTCGATGGAGGAGGTATGCACTGAGAGAAGGACACACTCCTATTAAAGACAAACCTGCATATCTTTGGACTTGTGGGCCAACGCCAAATCATGCTGCCACACCCAGCGGCATCCGGATTGCACCAGGTTATCACCACACCCTCCAGCACATCCAGGTACACTTTAGTGTTGACTTTTAAGCCGACTTCGAATATGTAAGGTGTCATGACATAGTCCCTACTTGAAACAACGCCAAATACGATAACCATGGGTCATCCGATGTGTGAAGCTGTGCCCCCAAATGTTAAACCGTCCGGATTTGCATTTTGAGGGTGCTGACAATGGTCCTGTTGTCATAACTTAAATCGATAAAGAGCATGAGGCTTACAGCGACGCATCTCCGATCTCACTCATTGAACATAGTGTCACTTTCAAACATGACAGAATGCTCCTATCGCTCTTACGATTTGTACAGGGCTGGCCAACTAGTCTATGCTCTGCACCACAACAGGAAAATCGGTTTTCATCAAACAGAAATGTAAGAATGCCGACTTTTTTAGGGCGACAATTTTATCGCTTCACTTTGTATTTATTTTGATAATTTAGGAATTCAAGACTGTCACAAATTTTTGATTCAGGAAAGCGAAATATTTATTTTATTCCAAGATAGATTTAGTATGGTGTTAAAACGGAACGTAAACAAAAACATCTTTTTTTACATTTACTTTTTTATTTTAAAATTTATTCACAAAAGCAATGCAAGTGAAATATTAGGGGCCATTAACAAAAAAGTGCAGATGTTGAAATTCGCAATGAAATACGGTAAAATCAACTGTAATCTATTTCTAATGTTTCATTTTTCATTTCGTTTTATTGCTTTATATTTAGTCATATAATTTGTTTACGAACTTAAAAAGAAAAAAAAACACTATTTAAAATATCTTCCAGAAAGTTTATTTTGCTGTTAATAAAAATGAATACGCGTCCATGAAATGGATTAAAATCTTTGGGAAATGCATTTAAAAGAAGTTTTAAGAAAGATTATGTGATTGATTAAATTTGCGAATGAAAAAAAAAATAAAAATAAAAACTATAAAACACAAATCATTTAAATGCATATAATTATATATCTAATACGCGATCGGAAAATATAAATAAATCCACGTTTTCATATAAGTTTATTATTATAATACTTTTTTAATACTTATCAAATCTCATATTATACATTGTACTTGTAACTTTTAAAAACAATGTTTTTTGTACATTTTTCTTGACAATGTATATAACTGAGTTCGAACCCTAACAATATACGTGTGATTCTCTTTGCAAAAATCATGTTGATTTTTATAACTAATGCTTTGAGTTCTTTTGATGCTGATTACATAATTTAATTTCTGATATTGTCTCTAATAGAGCATTGTTTTTTTTTTCTTTACTAGCAGTTCGACCCGGCTTAGCTCAGACCCTATGTACTATTCATAACTTTATGTGCACACACACGCACGCACACACACACACACACATATATATATATATATATATAAATGTATATATATATATATATATATATATATATATATATATACAGCTTAGAGCGATAGAGGAAGAGAGCACAAGCTCAATTCTATGAAAGGATACTTAGCTGGACATTATAAAGCTCAACAAGTATCAATGGACATATTCCCATCCATGCCGTTTAGCGGTCAGCAAACACAGATCCAACCAACCCCACTCGGCAGCGTAGAGTATCCTCTACATGCCCCACCCAGCGTACCTTGTTGCCACTATTAACTTTATTCTTTCATTAGAAAAGAATCCAAAATGCCCACGACTACTTCCAGAGAATGCCGTCACAGTTTTTGAACCAAACCTGAATCCTGCCATTTCATATACAAACGAGGAATAAAAAAACTTATCGCACCAGCACAACTAACGAATACCAACTGAACTATATCAAAAGAAATAATCTGCAAGACAAACACAGATATTCAAACGGATTAGAGGTATGTCTACCCTCAACATATCTCTAAGAATAAGAAATCAATTCAAGGAAACAACACTCAGAAATTACTTTTTCCTCGTTTAGAACCGAGCATGTATGTACTCTGTTGTTTTATGTCCTGCTCATTTATAACATAGAAAGCTGGTCTTACTGATCGGGTATTCTCGAGACTTTATTGTGGACTATTACAGACCCTCTCCTGTAAAGAAATATTAAAAAGCCCAGGATACTACTTTCCGAACTCTTTGTTTCTGCTGGCTAACTCCATTGTATGTGTGTATGCGTGAGTGTATATATATGTGTGTATGTATATGTATATATATATATGTATATGTGTATGTACATATATATATATGTGTGTATGTCGGTGTGTATATGAATGTGTGCATATGCACTACTCTAATACCTTATATCTCATTTAAGTATCCAACTCTGCCCCCTCTTAACGAAACTAAGAACTTTTTATTTTTATTTTATTTTATAATTTTGTTCTTTTATCTTATTATATATATATATATATATATATATATATATATATATACATTTTTCGCGTCTTCCTTCTTTTTTTTGTTCTTTTTACTTTACCCTTCACCCTCTATCACTTAAATATATTTCATGTGTCTTGGATCTTGCCTTTATCTGTACCCCTTAATTTTACTCAAATTCTAATTAGTATTACCATTATTATTATTACTATTATTATTATTATTATTATTAATACTATTATTATTATTATTATTATTATTATTATTATTATTATTATTAATACTATTATTTTTGTTAACAGTATTATTGCCACTTTATTATCGTCGTAATCGCTATTATTATTATCGCTACTATCATCATCATTTTTATTGCCATTACCATCGTCGTTATTACTCTTGTTATTATTAATATTGTTATGGTTAATAGTAAAATTCCCCCTATTAATTCACCGCGCCAACCATCCATATCCAAAATTCTAATTTTGTCCTGTTAGACACCCCCAAAGAATTTGCCACCCTATCTCTATCATTTCCTTATAAAAAGAAAACATGGAAATATTGCCACATATTACCTAGCATATAGTATAATTTGAAATCCAGTATTATAGCCTTATAACTACACCCAGACCCACCCCTTTCGCCTTAAATCATCACCATAATATCCACCCCCAAAAGTATATACTAATTCATAGTAATGGCATCTCGCTTGCATATGTAAAAAAAATGTCCCTCAATAGATTATAGACACCTCACACGCCGTTAAATTAGAACCACCATACATCTAGTTAAGTCCCAACTTTAACCCTAAATCATATACTAAATACACTTAAGACTATGATAAAGACCCTATACACCTTTCTGCACTAAACTATATATAATACGCTCCTCCTTTATTTAGAATTCGACCCCCCCAAACATCATCTATAATTTTAATTTGTTTTGATCGATTTCGTTCCTAATGAATCCAACGCTAGATGCCGCATCTCCACTATGCTACCTAGCATCTTCTCTACTCTTCTGATGAGAAGCATTAGGCCTCGAAATGCCTTGGCATAAAGAGTCCCTTCTATCCCCCAATTAATCGATTGTATTCCCTTATTGAATAAATGAACCAATCTATATCCACCAATATATAGTTCTGTGTCTTCATTTCCAGCTCCTATTCTCTTCATATATATATATATATATATATATATATATATATATATATATATATATATATATATATATATATATATATTAAAATGTTTGACTCATGTCCAGGTAACCTACATCGAAAATTACAAGTGTTTAGACCCAAAATGGCGAAGGTGTTTGGTAGAGTATGCAAAGGTCAACTCTTTCAACTTTGATCTCTTGGCTGCCGAATCTTCGCCCCAAACAAATAACAAAGCTTACTGCACGTCTGAATACACTTTATGTAAAATTTTAAAAGTATAGACCAAAAATTAGCTAAGTAATTTGATAGAGATCGCAGAGGTCAAATTTAAAAAAAATTTAACCCTAATTTTGACCCCTTAAGATTTATTGTTTTGGGCTCAAATCAAATTTAAAGGTCTGATCCATGTCCAAGTAACCTTAATCTAAAGCCTCAAATGTTTAGACCCAAAATTGGCAGAGGAGTTTGGTAGAGTTTTCAAAGGTCAAATCGTTGAATTTTGGACCCGTTGACAGCCAAATTTCTGGCGGAAAACCGATGAGAATGATTTCCCTAAATCTCAATACCTTCTATGTAAAATCACGAGTCTGTAGACTAAAAATTGAGAGTAGTTTTGTAAGGAAATGTATACACGCAGACACAGAGAGACAGACAGAACATAACATTTGTATAGATATATAGAATGTTCTTTCCAGAGCCAATGTGATCATCGGTAAAAACCTATAGATCAGAGGGAGTTCCTTGATATGATAATAATGATGAATAAGATGTTTTTTAGTCATGGTTTTTCGTTGAACTTTTAATATTAAATTATGTTAAGTAATAAAATATCTAATATCTCACATTACAAAGCAATGATTGAACGTTTTTCTTGTGTGGTCATTCAATTGCCACATCACATCAGCACGAAAGGGTGAAAATGCCCATACGACGAGAGAAACAAAGCAATTGCTATGGCAATATTCCAACATAATGGTAATTTAGATTGGCCATCGCGTTTGCGAGACTGTACTAGCCGTGGCGTTTTCTTTTGGGGATATGTGAAAGAGAGGACTTTCATCAAACGATAGAAGACCGTTACAGGGAAATACAGAAGAACATTAATAAAGAAGTCCGAGAATTGGGGCCTGAAAGGCTTGAGAGTTTTATTGTGCAATCTCCACATATAATAGGGGTGAGTGAAGCCAAACGTCGTCATACTTCTCCTATGGTATATCTTCATCATCATCATCATCATCATCATCATCATCATCATCATCGTCGTCGTCGTCGTCGTCGTCATCATCATCAACAGCAGCAGCATCACATTCATCATCATCACATCATCATCATCGAATTTCTTTCCATGCATCATCCATCCATGCATCTTAAATTCCATGGATTTCTAGCCATCATTTGCCAACTGACCCCGCCTTCCTAACTATTATAAATCTACTGGCCCAAATATTCTCTCTCTTCCTACAATATGACCAAACCAACAAAGTATCATTATTTGTACATATTTGCCTGTACCCTCCATATTACACTTCTTGTGAGATCATTGGATTTAAGCCTGCCGTTCAACATGAAAATTCTACATCTATTTATCATTTTAATATCATTCGTTTTCATGCAAGACACATACTCACCCCTAATAAGTTAAGTTCCCCGCCCGTATGTAATCACGCTGGTAACACCTCGTAACACACTACAGCATAGTGTTAGCAACTTTACCTGAAATTACTTCATCCACTCCTTGCTCTTGAACTTATACTTACGCCATACCCTTCCTGTGATTTAATACCAGCGTCCAGAAAATATCATTTCTTGACAACTCAAGAGTCTCGCCATACAAATTTATATATTTTTATTCATCTTGATTGAGATTATAATTGAGCAACAACTAAGCATATATATATATATATATATATATATATATATATATATATATATATATATATATATATATATATATATATATGATTTGCAACATTTAAAAATGCTTATTTTAATTTAAACAATTAAAATGTTCAATGTAATAGAAATAATTAAGGCATTTCCGGCGAATTGGATTAGTTAAAAGTTGTGAAAATGTAGTTACTTAAAACAAATTATAATTAGTATTTGTTTTTGTTAATATTAGATAAAAAACATATGATCACTGTAATAACGTTTCTTCACTAGCAACGTGTCGGAGAAATTAAGAAAGTTTTGAAGATCTAGTTATGTAAATTATTAGCAATGTCGTTATATTTTAAAATTATATTGTGAAAATATTTTTGTCTCTTCAAATAAAACCTGATCATCAATTTTTATAAAAGCATCTTATATATAGCTAAGAAAAAACATTCTGTCCGCCAGTTTCGTTTTTTAAACCTAATAAATACAGTGAGGAGTTTGTCTTATTTTGAAATATTAAAACTCTTAATTATTTTGATGAATGGAAATTATTGCATTACTAATAAATAATGGTACTAATGCACTTATTGTATATTATGAGTTTACAAAACCAAAATTCGACTAGGAGTATTTTGGCCACATGTGAGCTGGCGCATCTGCATTAGTTCCCTTCTCTCTCTCTCTCTCTCTCTCGCTCTCTCTCTCTCTCTATTTATTTCTCTCTCTCTATTTGAGACAGGGTCCAAAAATCTCAAATCTAAGAGAGAGAGAGAGAGAGAGAGAGAAAGAGAGAGAGAGAGGGTGAAATAGACGAATAAAGAGAGAAAGAGTAACAGATTGTGAGACACTAAATAATATCAGATAAAAAAAAAACATGTATAGAGAGTAGTCGAAAGAATGTTACAGGAATATTTTACCACTTATTTTTAATTGCTTTTTACCAAAATTGCTTTTCATCCCAACAAAGCATTTTCTTACTTAAAGGCTAATATTTGGAATCATATCTAATAGGCGACTCTGGCGAGTTGAACAGCAAGACACCTGTTGGCAGTACATTTAAATTTCTCTAGGTTAGTACAGTCATGGAAGCAAGGAACCTAGACAGCGTTCCAAGTCTAGCAGCCCGATAGAAAGAAACTATTAAAATAGAAACATTTCCCACATCTAACGACATCAGCAGAGAAAGGGTCATACTTTCCTGCTTGTTGGGTTAGTCCGAAGTATGTACGTGGAGGGGGTGCAGAACTGATATGAGTTTCTTAAACGCGTTTTATTATTATTCTTGGAAAACAGGGACATCAATATCAGATGCCATAATGAGTTTGATTAATATTTGAATAAGGATTCTAGACACAATGTTTAGTATCATTATTTTGAGAATTCACAGAGAAGTAGTTCAAAATTATTCTGTTCCAATTTTGTACTACTTAATCTATGTTTACCCGTCCTTGTACGGGTATTTTTCCACTTTTTTTCCCTCCTAACTCTCACTCTCTTTCATATATATATATATATATATATATATATATATATATATATATATATATATATATTCTTACACAAATTTTGGGTATAACTTTACATTTATGAGTAGGTTTCGGGCAACTAGTTATGTGTATGTAACGATAAATAAAAAGCATGTATTGCTCTGTATTGGCATTGAGCACTCTTGCATAAATGTCATTAAATGTATTGGATATTTACCTCTCAATTATATTTACCTAGAATATTTCTCTCAATATGTATATATATATATATATATATATGTATGTATCGATGTATATACATAGGTGCATACGTATATATACACATATGTATGTACGTATGTATCAATATATATGCATATATATAAGTTTTAAGGTTTGTGGATGTCTGTCTCTTAATGTACTCATTCGTACATCTAAAATCGATTAAGTAATTGATTTGAAAGAGTAATCGATTGCAAATACAGCGTGCCATCATCTCAGATAGCCACTTCCTCGTTTCAAATTGTGCCGATGATTTTCGAGCTAGAAAGTGTTTCATTTAATCTTTGATTTATTAGCAACGTTCTGAATCACAATTTGAGATTCGTTGCGGCTATTTTCGCGTGATGTCAATCGCTGAATTTGTTTGTAATTGTTAAGAGTACTATTATTACAGCGATGGGGAATAATGTTATAAAGGTGGCGAAAATGTACAGAATCATTTTGTGAACGTACTTAAAACATTAAAATTCCCGGTCTTTCAACGGGTTGTTACAACTTACATCGCAGTCAAATGCGTGATAGGAAAATACTTTCGAATTTCGATGCAGAATGAGTTTTCAAATGCACGGTGTTACTTACGTACAATTGGTAATGCGATATAATCGGGTTGACACGACACTTCTTCTTAGATAAGCGAAGTGATTTCACGTTGAACATGGCCAGTACCAGTTTCGTGACTATTTGATGTTATTGGGTGCATCCCTCTGCCTGTTCTACAAGTATTTTAATAGTGAATGCTCTGACGAACTGCAGACGCTTGTGCCCCCACGACGTAGACACTCTCGACAAACCCGAGAGCCAGCTAAATCCCACCCCCACACAGTAGAGATCCCTAGATGTAAAAGATCTTTCTACTCCAGTAGTTTCTTTCCCAGAACCGCTAGACTCTGGAATTCCATTCCAGGTTCCTGCTTCGCTAACTGTACTGACATGCAGAAGTTCAAGTGCAACGTGAACCAACATCTTGCTGCCCAAATCCCAACATAGTGCCCCAGTAGTTGCTGGCCCTGATAGTAGCCCCCTACACCAAAGTGGCAATGTACCTTGTTTGGGGTGAAAATGTAAAAAAAAAAAAAGAAGAGGACGTAAACATCTCAAACAGCTCCTGCATTTCATCTGGCTTCTAGCTGTCTCTAACCCCGTCTTGCCGCTGGATCAGACTGGTTGGAATGAGGATTTGATGATAGATCTTCACGACCAAATCTATTTTTAAAAAACTCCCGGCGCGTATCATCTATCATCACTATAATAATCAAATTGTTTTGTCATTCCCATTAACTAACTCTATATTTGTTAAAGTTTGACACGAGTAGATGTCTTAGTGCGTGATAAGGATGTCAAGCAACACCAAAACAAGCGGACATGAGAACCGTAGTAAAAAAAGCTAGACTGCCCTAAATAGAAAGTGAATAACCAAAGAACGATCAGATTGCTGAACCCCAATTGGCCTTGTACGTAAAGGCGTCCCAGCTTCTAACCGCTGACGTAAAAGCAAACGTACACGCTGGACAAAGCGAATGGGACAATAGAAAATAGAAATATAAAAACAGATACAAACTGAATGAAAAACAAATTATGTTGTATAGGGAGACGACACGAGAGCGAGACGATCAACTGCATTCCGTCTGTTCCAACTTCATGACTCCCTCGCTACATCACACGTCCGTTGGTCAAACAAAGTGCGATTGTTTTTATAACCAAAAGAACTAGTTATTTATTTAATACAAACAGATATACCTTTGACGCGATTTGGTGTAAGTAAGAATCCAGTTGTAATAAAAAAACAAACTAGACTACCAATGACCTGTTGGGCCAGTATATATTATAGCTAGCTATAAACTAGTGAGTATACAGAATTAATGTATAAAAGTGTAAGTGAGTATACAGAATTAATTTATAAACGTGAAGGAATTGAATGCGTGCGCGCGACAACAAATGTGGTGACCAGTGAAAACAAAATGAATTTCACGTGCGTAAAATTGAATGCAGGCGCGCAAAAAATTGAATGTATGCGCGCACGAAAACAAACATGGCGACTAGTGAAAACAATACAGAATACATTGGATAATAAAGGTCTTAATATCATTGCTTTTAGATTAAATGAAAACTCCTTTATATAAGAGGGGCGCAATCCTTTGAAAAAAAAATGAGAAAAAATAAAACGAAAAGAAAAAAAATACAAGAAGGGAGTGTGCATTGTATCGGTCCACCTTTGCTTTTTTTTGCGCGCCCGTGTGTGTGTGTGTGTGTGTGTGTGTGTGTGTGTGTGTGTGTGTTAAAACAGTTTTAAAATTATCAGAAAATAATAATAATTTACTGATTAATTAATACTAGACTACCTGTGACCCGTTGGGTCAGTATGTTATATTAGCTATGAAATTCATGTATGAGCGTGACACTTGTGACGTAAAGAAAATAGTTTTTTTGATATAACAGAAACATTTCTATGAAAGTATATCAAAATGAAAAATGAAATGAGTCGTTCTGTTTATTATGATTGATTATTTTTGAAAAAAAAAATTTAAGTTACTGGATTATAAGTGGTTGGCCATACTTATAGGTAAATGTGCACTGAGCAGATACCATAATACTTATTTTGATATTTATCCTTTTTTTTTACATCTTTCATTTCTGTATTACGTTTAAGTTATTTTAAACCCCACTCTTCCTATGTTAAATAATAATTTCGAAATAATAACGTTAATATTTCAGTGAGCAGGTCATGCGCACATGCGCAACCGGATGTCGTAAACAGGAAAATGGGTTACATACATCGTTACAAGGTCATTTGAGTTTTATCATTATGTAGATAGATTTAACGGTGAGACCTTTTCAAAGCAAATCTTTTAAAAAATTGAAAAGTTCTCCCTATACACACCTACGTATTTTTAAAATGTTTGGAACTTATGGCTCCAATCCCCATCTCATTTCCTTTTTTCCCCCACTGCCGCAACGAAACTTGGAAAATGCTTACGATTATATGTCTCCCTTCGTCTCCAATAAGTGAGGTCTCATTTTACCTAAAATGTATATAGGAAAGTGGACCCCCCACACTAAAATGTAACATTTTTAATTATTTAAAAAAAAATCCTTCTTTAAAATGTTCTTTATAGGCCGTTGAAAAGTATTAGCCCCCCCCCAAAAATAGATTTTGATTTCTTTTAAGAGGTAAAAAAAAAATAAAATAATCTGTAAATTGATCAAGTATTGTTTTTTTTACATGAGAGAAATATATTTGCTTTGTTTATTTTAGAACAATTCTAACTTGCAATGAAAAATACAAATAAAATAATCGTAAATAAATAATTTAATTCGCGAAAAACGTAGGTTTTTAAACCAAATTCTAGTTTAAATCACATCCAAATTTGATAAAGGAAATCTTTAAATATATATATATATATATATGTGTGTGTGTGTGTGTGTGTGTGTGTGTGTGTGTGTGTGTGTGTGCACGTGAAAAATCTTCACTCCGTTACAAGATTTTCCTTTTCGTCTTTTTTCAACTACTTCTGCGGATTATTGGACACTAAGCTATCGGATTATTAAAGAATAGAAAAAATAATAAAATTTAGATTTAGAAGGGGGTTCATTTTCATATACAGCGTATTAGTAAATCGATCCCATATTTTCAGAACCGATTTACAGCCCCGATTTGACGTTGGCTCCTTCACCCTTACTCTCCATCATTTTTTTTTTTGCAACTTTTCTCTTTAAAAAAATTCAATTTGCCCCCTGCCCCCTGTCATCATTTCTTATTTATTTATGTACTATTTTATAAAAGATTTTTTTTTTTCCATTTAACGACCAGAATTATTAAATAGTATTAGTCTATTCGTTGGCCTGTAAGATGGAGAATGTACAAAATAAAAACATATTTTGAGATTATATTGTTTTTTATTGTCTTCAGAATTTTTTTAAAAGTGACTAGTGAAAAAATAAAACTCAGCAAGTCTCCACAGCATTTCTGCCAGCATTAACTTAAATTAAGGAGGCTCTATTAAAAGCACTACTAAAAGCAAGTTTCTACCTCCCCCTGGCCTTGAAGAGAAATTATTTGTAAAGTAAGTAATCGTCAGAATCAACAGACGCGCTACTAAAAGCAGTAAATATGGTTATAAATATGATTATAGTTATATATTGTATATCTATATTTCAATCAGTTTTTTTTTAACTCAACGGGGTTAAATTACATTTATTTGTAAGGAAAACCCATTAAAATAAATTAAAACAAAAAATATTGTTGACCTTGTATATGCTTTGAATATCAGCAGTGGCTTTTAATATCGGACTTAAGACAGGTCGGTCATGAAATAGGTACAGACGAATTTTTTGAAAATGTAAGTCGAAAACTGGATAGACCGTGTAAACGCCTAGCAAGCAAGAGTTTTATAATTATATAGATATATACCAGTATATAAAATCAATAGCTGGGTTTATTTATGTGAGGTATATAGAACAGTAGTTGCGTTTTGGACTCAGTAAGAAACGATTGTTTTGTAACCTTCTGCTAGATAGATACATTAAAACACCTTCATATCGTCTTTTACTATTGTGAAAATCAATTAAAACTCTTGATATCCTTCAATTAAAGTTAATGTAATTAATACAGTGATACATTAAAACACCTTCATATCGTCTTTTACTATTGTGAAAATCAATTAACACTCTTGATATCCTTCAATTAAAGTTAATGTAATTAATACAGTGATACATTAAAACACCTTCATATCGTCTTTTACTATTGTGAAAATCAATTAAAACTCTTGATATCCTTCAATTAAAGTTAATGTAATTAATAAAGTGATACATTAAAACACCTTCATATCGTCTTTTAGTATTGTGAAAATCAATTAAAACTCTTGATATCCTTCAATTAAAGTTAATGCAATTAATAAAGTGATACATTAAAACACCTTCATATCGTCTTTTAGTATTGTGAAAATCAATTAAAACTCTTGATATCCTTCAATTAAAGTTAATGCAATTAATACAGTGATACATTAAAACACCTTCATATCGTCTTTTAGTATTGTCAAAATCAATTAAAACTCCTCGGCTTAACATTCTCCAGGCATTATGGACTTGGACAAATACATTGAGAACATGGCGAACGCTACTGCAAAGGTGGGTTCCTTCTATCGAGCAAGAAGACTACTCACATCTAAGAGTATCCTGCACCTATACAAGGCCACCATTCACCCATGCATGGCGTACTGTTGCCACGTCTGGGATGGTGCATTTACGGTTAGCCTCTCACTCTTGGATAAGGCCCAAACATTTTTCAATCTGATAGGTCCCACTTTGTCAATTAAACTTCAACCCTTGCCCATCTCCGCAATGTTGCATCTCTGTGCCTGTTTTACAAATATATTGATGGAATGCGTTCGTATAAACTCATTGCCCTCGTGCCCCGCTGACGGACATATCCATGAAAAACCTGCATAGCAACAAAACTTCACCCTTTCATTGTTAAGGCCCATAAATACCAGAACTCGTTCTGCTCTAATAGTTTCTTCACCCGAACAGATAGACTTTGGAATTCTCTTTCTGCTTCCTCTTCTCTGACTGTAAAGATTTATATATAGCGTAAACCATTACATTTAAACGTTTTCATATTAGTAAAGCACACTTAACCATGACCTTTGAATCGCCAACTCTAAACTCTGATTGTTTAACCTCTCACAACCACCAAGTACATCATAAATTGAAACCGTAGCAAATTGGCACAGTTATATTACATAACTGAAAGACTAAATCTGAAATATTTTTATTTAAATCTACTCCAAATGAAAAAATGCACATATGCGCCTGCACATACGTACACACACACACACACACACACACACACACACACACACACACACACACACACACACACACATATATATATATATATATATGAACAAATTATTAATAAAACATGTTAAAAGACATCTTGAAAAAGAGTTAAAAACATATATACATCTCTCTCTCTCTCTCTCTCTATATATATATATATATTTATATATATACCTTCAGATCAATTATCTAGACTTATTTTATATATTGACGTATTTTATCTTTTATTTTATGAAATCTATTATTTTTTACATTTTGATTTTTTTAAATTTACTTTAAATACGTTCTTCCCAATATTCATAACATTATTAATACCTATAATTATTATCAAATACAATCATTATTAATAATCATGAATATCACAGTCATAAACATGTTTATCTCCATTATATTCTCTTTCTAATTATTATTATCACAGTTAAAGTAGATTATTATTATATTATATCATATTATATTATATAATTATTATTATTATTATTATTATTATTATTATTAGTATTATTATTATTATTATTATTATTATTATTATTATTATTATTGATATACACCTATCCTTGTTCCGCGTAGTAAAGAAGTAAAAAAAAAACGGTATGATGAGAAATGGGAGTAAGAATTGGGGAGTTGACAAGGATGAACGGCGAATAAGAAAGAGAAAGTAAGGCCTTGGAATGACCACCAATAAATCATTTATTGTTTCTCATTTTCATTCTTCCTCCTGCCCTCTTTTTATTCTTTTTTTCTATTCTTCTTTTTTCCCTTGCATCTTTTCCTTTTCTTCCTTATCTCTGAACAACTTTATTAATGTGTATAAGGATGATAGTGGTGGGTGAGTATATACAAGAGGGCAACGTAAGTCGTACATTTTCTGACCACTAAAAAATTCAAAAGAAATCATTTTATAACTGAATAATCCCGCATAAATCTGAAACCGTTTTTAGTAATGATGTCAAATCTACATTCCTATACTGTTTGAACCTATACACACTAGTATGTTTAACATTTAGGGCGGTCATCACACATGCATACGAATACCTTTCTTCCTAGTTCCTCTACATAAACACAGACACAATTCCGCAACCCTGTGGTGTCTTATTTACATACAACCAAGCTGATATAAACTCCATGTGAGGAGGGAGACCTGATATTTTCATTACAAACTTTGCTTTCGTGTAAGCTGTATCGGCTGAAGAGGCCGCCAATTACTGGTAAATAGCAGACAGAAACATGCCCATGATTGTGTAGCCATATATTTCTGCTTATGTAAAAAAACCTAATTAAGAGTATATCCTGCTTCACTACTGTATTGAGCACTCTTATATTAACTTCGTTAAAATTTATTGGTTACTTAAAATCCGGAAAGCAATAACCTCAGATTATATATATATATATATATATATATATATATATATATACTAGCGAGGGGTACCCGGCGTTGCCCGAGTGTTTGGGGGGGGGGGGGTTAAAAAAAGTAAGTATGAGGATCGAACCCGAACCCTTGAGGAAAAGTTTTAAATTAAAGTGTGAAAAAAAAAAAAATACGACGTTAACAATTGCCCCACCGCGAGATGCTAACGAAAGCATGTTTGAATTTATTTAATTATTTGGATTTGGCAGGTGCTCGTTTTAATGAGTTAATGAGGTCAGGTTTGACTGAGGGATAGTATTTACTACTGAACGCTTTTTTTCACCCGAAGATGTTATAGGAAAAAGACTAACCCACATGCGGCGAGCGACAAATATTGAATATTTATCTTCCCGAAATCCAGTAAATTAAATAGACATACGAGCTTCGTTGTTAACTGTGAGATATTACGATTTGTATGTGATATAAAAAAGTTTTAAAAAGTTGTGACTGACCGCTTCCCTGAAAAAGCCTTTTGTAGACACACAGAAAAAGCGAACACACATACATACATACATTTTCGCTTTTTTATTTATATATATATATTAATATATATATATATATATATATTAATATTTTTCATTGAAACAGAGTGTGTTAACCAATAAGTTGGATTATTATGCCTTCTGTTTCATTCGACTGAAACCAATGAAAATAAATACATCTGCCTAACCTAAAAATGATAGTTTTATTTTTGGTGTCTTAAAAAAAAAAGCACCCAATATTTTTGCTGATGAGGAGACTTTGTTTTAAAAACTATATGATAAAATTATTATCGAAGACTTATCGTCTATCTCAATAAAAAAAAAATCGTTTCCGAAACGATCGTACAATTTATTGATTTGTTTGTTCTTCCTTATGAAACCGATTTTTAATTATTTATTTTAATTTTTAATTATAAATTATCAATCATCTTACACACTATTTAAATTGCTCTAGGATATATATGCCTATCGAGCTTATTATTTGTCTGCATTGCAACAAGCACTGTTTTAATTGTATTAATTTACTAATACATTAAAATATACTCTGCTCTTCGGACTGTTGTTCCAATTCCCTTAATATATATATATATACATATATATATATATATATGTATATATATATATATATACATATATATATATATACAGGAAGCTTTTTGAAAAATATCAATAAATATAAATATAAATATTATTGTCTATATAGTAATCCCAACCAAATGAAAAAGCTCTATCCATTTACTTATATTAAATAATATTTAATTATATATATATATATATATATATATATATATATATATATATATATATATATATATATATATATATATATATATAAACTATATTAAAAAAACTTTATCCCGAATTATTTGGGAAACGTTTTAGCTCGTAAGTTACTTAATCTCTTGCAAACGGAGGGTAAATTGGCTTCCGAAGATTTACACTAGTCTTAATGTTACTTAAGGGATGATCAGTTGTTTACCATGAAAAACAGGTTATGACTCCTCAGAATTCTTAATTAACACCAACTTCTTTAAAAAGAAACCAAGCAAAAAAAAATACGAAAAACAAAACAAAAATGAACATGAACATTTTTGGTATCGGTTCCATTTTTTTATTTTTTACTCCGTATTAATTTTCCTAATCTATCCACATTATTTAAAAAAAAAAATCTGAACATTGTGTATATTATAGTTTCACTTTACTATTCATCATATTATTATTGTTGCAAAAATTATTAGTTTTTACATAATATTTGGATCTTTAAATCAGTAAATTAAAATGCTATAAAGCTATAAGCAATTTTTGCCTATCTAGTTTCATTTTAATTTAGTTGTAATAAAGGAAGTTTTCATATATGTGATCTTGGGGAGTATTAAAAAAAAACTTTGCATTTAATAGGTTTAATTATTCTAAATTTCTTATTGAATTACATGTAATTAAATCTTTGGATTATTTGGATTCTTCTGACTATTCTGTTTATTATCTTGAGTGTTTTTGTAAAACTCGAGAATCTGCACAGAATTTCCGATGGAAATATTATATTTAATCCCTGCGGTGGACGCATGCTCTCGATCCGTAATGATAGGATAGAAGGTCTTATCTGCAATTGTGTTTTGAGTATTGCTTGCACTAGGAATAACAACTTGAAGTGTAAATTTTAATATAAATTTTAAAAGCTTTTGTTTACCTATACAATCTTACTACTTATCATAAAATGTTACTAATATGAAGGTGAGACCAGTAGTCCAAAGATTTCAAGTAATACGATTACTCACTCCTCATCTAATGAAATATCAGAATCTTAATATTAATCTACTTGTACGACGTCCAGTTTTACATAGAAATCATCCTTATCGCAAGCATTAATTAATGAGACACGAATTACGTCCCTTTATAGTCGCTCTTTATACGTTAAGATTCATTAAAACCAGTTTCCCTTCCAAAATTATAGAAAGGAAAAGCATAGATGTGTGTTCACGGTTTCAAATTGGCTATTTTATTTTATAATTAAAAAAAGGTTACGTTGAAAACAGGACTGTAAGTTTTTTCACTATAGTTTTCTTTTTAATTAAAACAAATATGAAAGTGAATTTATCTTTTATAACTTATATAAAAAATATTTCAAAAATATATGCAGAAAATAAAAAAAAAACTATGTGATCTGTGTTGAATTTGCATAGGACAGAAATGAAATGTTTTCAAATTAATTCTTTTTAATTTTAAAAAGGTAAAAAAAATGAATTTAATAAGGAAATTGTTTTTAATTCGTCGTCATTTGTTTTATTTAATTCTTTTAAAATAAAATTTATAATGGGTTTTAAAAA